>NC_090404.1:20266404-20566404 GCF_036365525.1 Heterodontus francisci
GTAGACTAGGCCGACATTCCCTGGAGTTTAGAAGAATGAGAGGTGATCTCACTGAAACATAAATTCTTAAGGACTTGTCAGGGTAGATGCTGAGAAAATGTTTCCCCTGTCTGGGGAATCTAGAACACTGGGTCACAATCTCAGGATAAGGGATCGGCCATTTAGGACTGAAATGAGGAGAAATGTCTTCACTGAAAGGGTTGTGAATCTTTGGAATTGTCTACCCCAGGGAGCTGTGGATACTCAGTCATTGAGTATATTTAAGACAGAGATTGATAGATTTTTGGGTACTGAGGGAATTAAGGGATATGGGGATAGTGCGGGAAGGTGGAGTTGAGGTAGAAGATCAGCCATGATCTTGGTGAATGGCAGAACAGGCTCGAAGGGCCAAATGGCCTCCTCCAGCTCCTATTTCTTATGTTCATTAAACCTCAGTCTGGTTCCTCTCAAGCTGCTGAGTGAGTGAATTAAATCTTTCTTGACAAATCACCAAGATACCAGACTACAAGTCATGCCCAAAACATCATTTATTGGTTACAAATCACAACTTAGTTAAATCTGGGCACACAGACACTTTATAGACATGTATAAATACAGAGAAATGTAATCAGAGTTATCCAGCAGTTCAGAACTAATAGGGAGAGTATTTCACAAAACAAGTAACAAATACAGGGGTGAGAGTGGCCAAAGACCAAAAGGTCTGAAAATTAGTGGCTGAAGACAAAAAAAGTCTGACTTTTCTGACAAGGAATCATGTAAGTACAGCACTGTTATTGAAGCAAACTGGTTGAGTAATGGTAATTTTGTACAATTTTGCATATGTAATGAATAAAATTGCACTGTACTCAGAATACAATTTCATGAGACTTACCTGACAGCTGATAATTAGTTTTACAGAGCTTCATGTTCTCAATGTCCTGCTTCTGCCTATTTATAGCTTGTTCATGTAAAAGGTGTTCTGTGAAGATGTGTCAATTTTAATGGAAAGCAATATATATAAACATACCAGATGGCACATTCTGGTACCTTGGTAAGTGATGTGCACAAATCAGTAGGTATATAAATTAATAAAAAGTAAACATTTCAGAGACATTGACAATCCAGAAACTTGAACATAAGTGGGGTCATTTTTTTTATTTTCTGCTATGACATAATCACCTGAACGAAGCAGAAAGTAAAACCAGGTAGGGAGGATTGTATACCAGTTATACAGCCTGTCCAATTTGCTGTCCATTAACTTAAATGGACAGGAATATCACATACATTCTGTTAGGAGCATGTGATACTCCCGACCCAATTTTCTTTTCGACGATTATTTACCTTCAAGCACAAAAGGGGAAAATAAACTTATTAACTTTCATAAATGTATAGATACTCATCTATGGAATGCTTGTTTTTAAACATCATGACTCCTGGTAGATTTTATAATTTAAAATAATGAGTCACATTGTAAAGATGCTAAACTAAAATAATCTTGTTTGCAGTGCGGATCTCATTATAATCTTAATGAAAACGAATTAAAGATGCGGTTTTCCTCTTCAAAGGGTCCAAATATTATGCAATGTACAAATTATAGCAGATCTTGCGAGTGACAGTGGAAAAGTAATGAGACTAGTGTTGTACCTCGAGGAAGCAAATCCTGCACTCTGGGACCCACTACCTCGTGAAACGTCCGCTCCCTGTCCGGCTGCTTCATGGGAACTGAATGAACTTACAGTCCCAAGTTTTTTTTTTAAAGCCGGTCTTTTGGTCAAGGACGGAAGGGGAGAAGCCTATGGTGGATTTCCGAAACCCCAATGTCGGAAATCTGCTATTTGGTAGAAATTTCTCATCTCGGAGTTACTTGTGAACTTGCTGGTGTGTCAGAAGATTGGATGACTGAGTGAATCCCTTCCCACACTCTGAGCAGATGAACGGCCTCTCCCCAGTGTGAACTCGCTGGTGTGTCAGAAGGTTGGATGACTGAGTGAATCCCTTCCCACACTCTGAGCAGATGAACGGCCTCTCCCCCGTGTGAACTCGCTGGTGTTTCAGCAGATGGGATGAAGTCGAGAATCCCTTCCCACACTCAGAGCAGGTGAATGGCCTCTCCCCAGTGTGAACTCGCTGGTGTTTCAGCAGGTCGGATGAAGTAGTGAATCCCTTCCCACACTCGAAGCAGGTGAACGGCCTCTCCCCAGTGTGAACTCGCTGGTGTTTCAGAAGGTCGGATGAAGTAGTGAATCCTTTCCCACACTCTGAGCAGGGGAATGGCCTCTCCCCAGTATGAACTCGCTGGTGTATCAGAAGGTTGGATGACTGAGTGAATCCCTTCCCACACTCTGAGCAGATGAATGGCCACTCCCCAGTATGAACTCGCTGGTGTTTCAGCAGGTCGGATGATGTAGTGAATCTCTTCCCACACTCTAAGCAGGCGAATGGCCTCTCGCCAGTGTGAACTCGCTGGTGTTTCAGCAGATCGGATGAAGTAGTGAATCCCTTCCCACACTCTGAGCAGGTGAATGGCCTCTCCCCAGTGTGAACCCGCTGGTGTGTCAGAAGGTTGGATGACCGAGTGAATCTCTTCCCACACTTGGAGCAGGTGAATGGCCTCTCCCCAGTGTGAGTGCGCTGATGTGTTAGAAGGTCGGATGAAGTTGTGAATCCCTTCCCACACTCTGAGCAGGTGAATGGCCTCTCCCCAGTGTGAACACGCTGGTGTGCCAACAGGTTGGATGACCGAGTGAATCCCTTCCCACACTCAGAGCAGGTGAATGGCCTCTCCCCAGTGTGAGTGCGTTGGTCTATCAGCAGGGCGGATGAAGTAGTGAATCCCTTCCCACACATGGAGCAGCTGAACAGTCTCTCCCCGGTGTGAATACTGTGGTGTACAGTGAGATCAGATGATCGCCTGAACCCAGTCCCGCAGTGAGAACACCTGAACAGTCTCTCGTCAGTGTGAACACGTTGATGGGACATCAGTTCAGCTGAACATTTATAGCAATTCCCACTGTCTCAACATTTAAAAGGTCTCTCCCCAGTGTGAACTCGCTGAGGTCTCAACAGGTGGGACGATTGAGTGAATCCCTTCCCACACCCGGAGCAGGTGAACGGCCTCTCCAGGGTGTGACTGCGATAATGAGTTTCCAGCTCAACTGGATAACTCAATCCCTTTCCACAGTCCCCATATTTACATGGTTTCTTCCCAGTGTTACTGCTCTTGTGTTTCAACAGGCCAAATGATCGGCTGAAATCTCATTCACACACAGAACACGTTTACAGTTTCTCCCCACTGTGATCGGTGCTTTTTCCTTCCATGTTTAAAATCCGGTGATATTCAATTACAATAAATTGGACGACTCCTTCAGATCCTGATCTGGCGTTTGCTTTGCACTTCACGGCTGCAATTCCTCCCCTTCGAAAACCCTGTGAAATTGATTTAAAACAGAAAAAAAGTGTGTGAGAGAACCCACAAAAACACAAAGGCAGGTTGTGAAATGAAGCTGAATGAATCTGGTCATTTATGGGATCAGCACTAAGACAAAGTGACCATGAAAGCTGCTGGATTGATGTACAACCCCAACTGGTTCACTAATGTCCTTCAGGGAAGAGAACCTGCCACCCAGCCTGGACCTACACAAGACTCTGCCCTCTGTAGGAGGAAAGATAGAGAGAGAGAAGGAGGGACAGGGTGAGGTAAGGATAGGAAAGGTATTTCATATATGTACAACTCAACCAGAACTTTGACAGAACCTCCCAAACCCTCAACTTCCAGTATCTAGAAGGATCAGGGTAACAGGTGTATGTGAACACCATCACCTCCAAGTTCCCCTCCAAGTCACACACCATCCTGACTTGTCTGACATCCAGTACTGGATGAACAGAAATTTCCTCCAATTAAATATTGGGAAGTCTGAAGCCATTGTCTTCAGTTCCTGCTACAAACACCTCTCCCTACTCACCAAATCTATCCCTCTCCCTGGAAACTGTCTGAGGCTAAACCAGACTGTTCAGAACCTTGGTGTCATATTTGACCCCGAGATGAGCCTCCAACTGCATATTGCTGCGATCACTCAGACCGCCTATTTCCACCTCAGTAACTTCGCCACTGCCTCAGCTCATCTGCCTCTGAAACTTACATCCATGTATTTGTTACCTCTGAACTTGACTATTCTAACACACTCCTGGCCGGCCTCCCACATTCTACCCTCTGTAAACTTGAGATCATCCAAAACTCTGCTGCCTGTGTCCTTACTCGGACCCAGTCCTGTTCACCCATCACCACTGTGCTCACTGGCCTACACAGACTCCCAGTTAAACAGCACCTCAATTTTAAAATCCTCATCCTTGTTTTCAAATCCCTCTATTCCCTCACCCCTCACTATCTCTATAATCTCCTCCAGTCCTACAACCCTCCGAGAGATCAGGGATCATCTAATTCTGACATCTTGAACATCCCTGATTTTCATTGCTCCACCACTGGTGGCCGTGCCTTCAGCTGCCAAGGCCATAACCTTTGGAAATCCCTCCCTAATCCTCTCCGCCTCTCTACCTCACCTTCCCTGATTCAGACACTGATTAAAACCCACCTCTCTGATCAAGTTTCTGATCATCTGGGTTTTATTAACCCGCCTCCCTCTCGCCCGCTGGAAACGCGCGCTCTTCAGCCCTGCCGGCCGCGCATGCTCAGCTCACACGCTTCGCCCTCCTGCCTGATTGACGGCAGCTCCGGACCAATAGAAAGAACGGGAACGGGGCTGGAGGTCCGGGCGGGCGGTGGGTCCTCCAAGCAATCAGAGCGGGTGTGGGCGGGGTCTCTCCTTCCCTCGTCCCGCCCCCACTTACTATTGGTCGGCAGCGCCGTCAATTAATAGGATACGTCACGCTGGCGGGAGTTTCTGGAGATGACGCAGGCGCATTGCGGAACTATGTTCGGAGCATCCGCAGTGCCAGTGAAGCTTGTGGGGCGACATTTCTGATTCGTCTCGGTTAACGGCCGCCAGGTTTCCAGCTGGTTTGGAGGAACTAAGGATTAATAAACTATAACATCAAAGGACAAAACTTTAAAGGCAACTTAGCTCAATTATAAAGGGGTCTGGGGGAGGAATCATTTGGGACACAGCACAGGAGGTCCCCCCTCCCACAAAGACTCCCCTTGGACTGGGCTACACCTGGCTCAAGGTGCAGGAAGCTGCTGGGCTGAGCTGTGGACTGACAGGCCTGGGGAGGGGGGATATCAGGGCAGGTACACACACTGCTCCCCCTTTTCCTCCTGGGATCTTTTACCGGAGTCGTGTTGCTGAGTGTTTCTAAACTCTGTCTCCCTATCCCGGTAATGTCAGTGGATTGGAGGTTGCTGTGAGTGTTGGACTATGTTGCCTCTCCTCATTCTTCCTCCTTCTCCCACTCCGAGTTCCAGGCTGCAGGCTCCGGCAGCTCCATGTGCCTGAAACATTAACTCAGGTTCTCTCGCCACAACGCAGTGGTTAGCACCGCAGCCTCACAGCTCCAGGGACCCGGGTTCAGTTCTGGGTACTGCCTGTGTGGAGTTTGCAAGTTCTCCCTGTGTCTGCGTGGGTTTCCTCCGGGTGCTCCGGTTTCCTCCCACAAGCCAAAAGACTTGTAGGTTGGTAGGTAAATTGGCCATTATAAATTGCCCCTAATATAGGTAGGGAAATGTAGGGACAGGTGGGGATGTGGTAGGAATATGGAGTTAGTGTAGGATTAGTATAAATGGGTGGTCGATGGTCGGCACAGACTCGGTGGGCCCAAGGGCCTGTTTCAGTGCTGTATCTCTAAACTAAACAAATGCTGCCTGACCTGCTGAGTATTTCCAGCACTTTCTCCTTTTATTTCAGATTTCCAGCATCCGCAGTATTTTGCTTTTGTTTTATTGCAGGTGTTGCTCACAGAAGTGAGTCGAGAAATAAAGACAGACCAATTAAGAGCCAGTTGGTATTGGGGTGGGTGTTGAATGTGGAAGTCAGTCCCTGACCTATGTAGGTCCTTTTTGTTGCTTCAGTAACTTAAAGGGAGTTGCACTAGTAATATGCTGCAACAAAAACTACAAAGGAAACTAAATCAAAATAAAATATAATTCCTCGTGGTGATGATACACTGTAGTCCCTCCGGTGCCCTTCAGTCGCGAAAGGGCCCAAACCTGCAGGCAGACACGTGCTCCCTCTCCAGCAATGCCTGGGCACAGATGTAGACGCAGAAGAGAGGCAGACAGTCTGGTTGGCCAACCCAGTAACATGCGGTAACAAAAACTATAAAGTGGAGCAATGCAACCTGGGTTAAAGGCTTTCATCTTTTTAGGAGGCAATGTGCAACAGGGTGCATACATGGCCATCCTGGGCCAGGAGGCGGGAGGAGAGACTTGTAAATTTCTATTCTGGACTGACAGTGATGGCTTTTGTAAACTCCTTTTACAGGTGCTTAGCAGGAGAGGATTTGTAGACGAGAAACTCGAACGAAACATCACGTAACATGATAGTTACTCGATTCATCAGAACCTGAATATCATCGGCCTTTGTACGTGGAAGGAAAAAGGTTTGTCTGTTCTGTCTGTGGGAAAAGATTTAGGTATCGATGTGACTGGAAAAGCACTGAGTTACACAAAGCCCTGATTAGACCACACCTGGACTATTGTGTTCAGTTCTGGGCACCACACCTTAGGAAGGAATGATTGGTCTTGGGGGAAGTGCAGCGTAGATTTACCTGAATAATACCTGGACTACAAGGGCTAAATTACGAGGAGAGGTTACACAAATATATCATGGTCATTACAGCATAGAAAGAGGCCATTCGGCCCTTTATATCCATGCCAGCTCTCTGTAGAACAATCCAGTCAGTCCCATTCCCCTGCTCTATCCCCGTAATCCTGCAGGTTTATTTCCCTCAAGTGCCCATCCAATTTCCTTTTGAAATCATTGATCATCTCTGCTTCCACCTCCCTCATAGGCAGCGAGTTCTAGGTCATTACCACTCGCTGAGTTTTAAAAAAGCTTATTCCTCACATCCCCATGTATCTCCTGCCCAAAATCTTAATCTGTGTCCCCTAGTGCTTGTACCATCAGCTAATGGGAACAGCTTTTCTTTGTCGACCTTATCTAAACCTGTCATAATCTTGTACACCTCGATCAGATCTCCCTCGCCACCTGCTTTGCTCCAAGGAGGAAAATACCCAGCTTCTCCAACCTAACCTTGTAGCTAAATTCCCTCATTCACGGAACCATTCTGGTAAATCTCCTCTGCACCATCTCAAGGACCTTCACATCTTCCCTAAAGTGTGGTGACCAGGACTGGATGCAATCCTTTTTTTTATTCATTCACAGGATGTGGGCATCACTGGCTATGCCAGCATTTATTACCCACCCCTAATTGCCCTTGAGAAGGTGGTGGTGAGCTGCCTTCTTGAACCGCTGCAGTCCATGTGGGGTAGGTAGACCCACAGTGCTGTTAGGAAGGGAGTTCCAGGATTTTGACCCAGCGACAGTGAAGGAACGGCGATATAGTTCCAAGTCAGGATGGTGTGTGACTTGGAGTGGTGGTCCCATGTATTTGCTGCCCTTGTCCTTTTAGTTGGTAGAGGTCGCGGGTTTGGAAGGTGCTGTCGAAGGAGCCTTGGTGCATTGCTGCAGTGCATCTTGTAGATGGTACACACTGCTGCCACTGTGCGTCGGTGGTGGAGGGAGTGAATGTTTGTAGATGGGGTGCCCCAGTTGTGGCTGAACCAGAGATTTATAAAGGTTCAGCATAACTTCTTAGATTTTGTGCTCAAGACCTCAATTTGTGAAGCCCAAGATCCCATATACTTTGCGAATCACTCACTGAGTATTTCCTGCCATCTTCAGGACCCCCAGGGTCCCTCTGACCCTGCACACTCTTTATAAATGTACCAAATATATTGCCTCTCCCTTTGCCTTGTGTGAAATTGCATCATATCACGATGGTTGTATTCCCTGGAATCTGGAAGATTAATGGGGTGCTTTTAACAAAGTTTTCAAGATATTAATTGGAACTGATAGGATATAGGGAAACTATTTCTACTGGTTGGGATACTTAGTACTAGGGTTCATGAGGGAGCAGTGAATAGAGGGATATGGGGGCAGGGTGGGAAGAGGTAATTAGATTGGGAGGAGGCTCATGTGGATTATAAACACCAGCACAGACTTGTGGAGCTGAAAGTGTGGTTTCTGGGCTGTAATTAGAGGTACTTTGGTTGGGAGGAGGATTATGTGGATTATAAAAACCAGCACAGACTTGTGGAGCTGAATGTCTGGTTTCTGTTTTTTTTTTATTCATTCATGGGATGTGGGTGTCGCTGGCCAGGCCAGCATTTATTACCCACCCCTAATTGCCCTTGAGAAGGCCTTCTTGAACCGCTGCAGTCCATGTGGGGTAGGTACACCCACAGTGCTGTTAGGAAGGGAGTTCCAGGAGTTTGACCCAGTGACAGTGAAGGAACGGCGATATAGTTCCAAGTCAGTATGGTGTGTGACTTGGAGGGGAACTTGCAGGTGGTGGTGGTCCCATGTATGTGCTGCCCTTGTCCTTCTAGTTGGTAGAGGTCGCGGGTTTGGAAGGTGCTGTCTAAGGAGCCTTGGTGCATTGCTGCAGTGCATCTTGTAGATGGTTCACACTGCTGCCACTGTGCGTCGATGGTGGAGGGAGTGAATGTTTGTAGATGGGGTGCCAATCAAGCGGGCTGCTTTGTCCTGGATGGTGTCAAGCTTCTTGAGTGTTGTTGGAGCTGCACCCATCCAGGCAAGTGGAGAGTATTCCATCACACTCCTGACTTGTGCCTTGTAGATGGTGGACAGGCTTTGGCGAGTCAGGAGGTGAGTTACTCGCCTCAGGACTCCTAGCCTCTGACCTGCTCTTGTAGCTACGGTATTTATATGGCTACTCCAGTTCAGTTTCTGGTCAATGGTAGCCCCTAGGATGTTGATAGTGGGGGATTCAGCGATGGTAATGCCATTGAATGTCAAGGGGAGATGGTTAGATTCTCTCTTGTTGGAGATGGTCATCGCCTGGCACTTGTTTGGCGCGAATGTTACTTGCCACTTATCTGCCCAAGCCTGGATATTGTCCAGGTCTTGCTGCATTTCCACACGGACTGCTTCAGTATCTGAGGAGTCGCGAATGATGCTGAACATTGTGCAATCATCAGCGAACATCCCCACTTCTGACCTTATGATTGAAGGAAGGTCATTGATGAAGCAGCTGAAGATGGTTGGGCCGAGGACACTACCCTGAGGAACTCCTGCAGTGATGTCCTGGAGCTGAGATGATTGACCTCCAACAACCACAACCATCCTCCTTTGCGCTCGGTATGACTCCAGCCAGCGGAGGGTTTTCCCCCTGATTCCCATTGACCTCAGTTTTTCTAGGGCTCCTTGATGCCATACTCGGTCAAATGCTGCCTTGATGTCAAGGGCAGTCACTCTCACCTCACCTCTGGAGTTCAGCTCTTTTGTCCATGTTTGAACCAAGGCTGTAATGAGGTCAGGAGCTGAGTGGCCCTGGTGGAACCCAAACTGCGCGTCACTGAGCAGGTTGTTGCGAAGCAAGTGCCGCTTGATGGCACTGTTGATGACACCGTCCATCACTTTACTGATGTTTGAGTGTAGGCTGATGGGGCGGTAATTGGCTGGGTTGGACTTGTCCTGCTTTTTGTGTACAAGACATACCTGGGCAATTTTCCACATTGCAGGGTAGATGCCAGTGTTGTAGCTGTACTGGAACAGCTTGGCTCGGGGCGCGGCAAGTTCTGGAGCACAGGTCTTCAGTACTATTGCTGGAATATTGTCAGGGCCCATAGCCTTTGCAGTATCCAGTGCCTTCAGTCGTTTATTGATATCATGTGGAATGAATTGAATTGGCTGAAGTCTGGCATCTGTGATGCTGGGGACATCAGGAGGAGGCCGGGATGGATCATCAAGATTGTTGCAAATGCTTCAGCCTTATCTTTCGCACTGATGTGCTGGGCTCCCCCATCATTGAGGATGGGGATATTTGTGGAGCTGCTTCCTCCAGTTAGTTATTTAATTGTCCACCACCATTCACGTCTGGATGTGGCAGGACTGCAGAGATTAGATCTGATCCGTTGGTTTTGGGATCGCTTAGCTCTGTCTATGGCATGCTGCTTATGCAGTTTGGCATACAAGTAGTCCTGTGTTGTAGCTTCACCAGGTTGCCACCTCATTTTGAGGCATGCCTTCCTGCACTCTTCATTGAACCAGGGTTGGTCTCCTGGCTTGACGGTAATGGTAGAGTAGGGGATATGCCGGGCCATGAGGTTACAGATTGCGGTTAAGTATAATTCTGCTGCTGCTGATGGCCCACAGCGCCTCATGGATGCCCAGTTTTACATTGCTAGATCTGTCCAAAATCTATCCCATTTAGCACGGTGATAGTGCCACACAACACGATGGACGGTATCCTCAATGTGAAGGTGGGACTTCGTCTCCACAAGGACTGTGTGGTGGTCACTCCTACCAATACAGTCATGGACAGAAGCATCTGCGGCAGGCAGATTGGTGAGGACGAGGTCAAGTATGTTTTCGCCTCCTGTTGGTTCCCCCACCACCTGCCGCAGACCCAGTCTAGCAGCTATGTCCTTTAGGACTCGTCCAGCTCAGTCAGTAGTGGTGCTACCGAGCCACTCATGGTGATGGACATTGAAGTCCCCCACCCAGAGTACATTTTGTGCCCTTGCCACCCTCAGTGCTTCCTCCAAGTGGTGTTCAACATGGAGGAGTACTGAGTCATCAGCTGAGGGAGGGCGGTAGGTGGTAATCAGTAGGAGGTTACCTTGCCCATGTTTGACCTGATGCCATGAGACTTAATGGGGTCCAGAGTCGATGTTGAGGACTCCCAGGGCAACTCTCTCCCTAATATATACCACTGTGCCACCACCTCTGCTGGGTCTGCCCTGCTGGTGGGACAGGACATACCCAGGGATGGTGATGGCAGTGTCTGGGACATTGTCTGTTAGGTATGATTCCGTGAGTATGACTATGTCAGGCTGTTGCTTTACTAGTCTGTGGGACAGCTCTCCAAACTTTGGCACAAGCCCCCAGATGTTGGTAAGGAGGACTTTGCAGGGTCGACAGGGCTGGGTTTGCTGTTGTTGTTTCCGGTGCCTAGGTCGATGCCGGGTGGTCCGTCCGGTTTCATTCCTTCTGAGTGGCTTGCTAGGCCATTTCGGAGGGCATGTAAGAGTTAACCACATTGCTGTGGGTCTGGAGTCACACCAGATGGGTTTTTACAACAATCGACAATGGTTTCATGGCCATCATTAGACTAGTTTTATTTATTAATTAAATTCAAATTCCACCTTCTGCTGTGGTGGGATTCGAACCCATGTCCCCAGAAGAATACCCTGGGTCTCTGGGTTACTAGTTCAGTGATAATACCACTACGCCACCCCATCCCCTACCCTCTGGTTGGGATACTTAGTACTAGGGCTCATAATATAAAAGTTAGAGCTAGATATTTCATTCATCCACCCCTGGGCCCTGTAAACCCGAGCATTAATCCACTCCTGGGCTTTGTAGACTTAAATATTTATCGACCCCTGCTGTAGATACACAGAATTACAGCCCAGAAACCGGACTTTGGGCCCCACTAGTCTGTGCTGGTGTTTATAATCCACATGAGACTCCTCCCAATCTAATTACCTCGTCCCACCCTGCCCCCCCATATCCCTCTATTCCGTTCTCTTTTATAAATGTATTGAGCCTCTCCTTAAACACATCATTGCTATCTGCTTCAACCACTCCACATGGCAGTGAGTTCCACATTCTCACCACTCTCTGAGTAGAGAAATTCCTCCTAAGTTCTCTATTTGACCTGTTAATATCTGTCTTATATTGCTGCCCCCTTGTTCTGACTGACTGATAATTTTAAAGACCTCTATCAGATCTCCTCCTAGTCTTCTCTTTTCCAGAGAAAGGAGCCCCAGCCTGCTCAATCTTGCTGGATTGTAGCATCCTCTCTGGTGACATCTTTGTAAATCTATTCTGCACTTTCTTCAGTGCTTCAATATCCTTTTTTAATATGGAGACTAGAACTGCTCACAGTCCTTCTAAGCGAGGTTCTCTATAAATTTAACATTCCCTCCCTGCTGTTACATTGTATTCCTCTAGAAAAGAACATAGGCCAGTTAACTTGACGTCTGCCGTGGGGAAGGTGTTAGAATCGATCATTAAGGTGGCTATATCTGGGCACTTAGAAAAACTCAAGGTAATCGGGAATAGTCAGCATGGTTTTGTGAAAGGGAAATCATGTTTAACTAATTTATTAGAGTACTTTGAAGTAGTAAGATGCGCTGTGGATAAAGGGGAGCCCATTAACGTACTGTACTTGGATTTCCAGAAGGCATTTGACAAGGTGCCACATAAAAGGTTATTGTGTAGGGAGTAACATATTAGCATGGATCGAAGATTGGCTGGCTGGCAGAAAACAGAGTATGCATAAATGGGTCCTTTTGTGATTGGCAGGATGTGAGGAGTGGAGTCCCGCAGGGGTCTGTGCTGGGGCCTCAACTTTTTACAATATATATCAATGACTTAGATGAGGGAAGCGATGGCATGGTAGCTAAATTTGCAGAGGACACAAAAATAGGTGGGAAAGTATGTTGTGAAGAGGACATATGGAGGTTGCAGACCGATATAGATAGGTTGAGTGAGTGGGCAAAAATCTGGCAGATGGAGTATAATGTGGGAAAAGTTGTCCACTTTGGCAGCAAGTGTAAAAAAAGCAGAGTATTACTTTAATGGAGAATGACTGCAGAATTCCGAGGTGCAGGTATTCTCGTGCGTGAGTCACAAAAGGTTAGTATGCAGGTACAGCAAGTAATAAAGCAGACTAATGGAATGCTATCCTTTATTACGAGAGGAATTGAAAATAAAAGTAAGGATGTTATGCTTCAGTTATATAGGTCATTGGTGAGATCACATCTCTGAATACTGTGTGCAGTTTTGGTCTCCTTATTTAAGGATGGATGTAAATGTGTTGGAGGCGGATCAGAGGATGTTTACTAGATTGATACCTGGAATGAGTGGATTGTCTTATGAGGAAAGGTTGGACAGACTGGGCTTGTTTTCACTGGAGTTTAGGAGAGTGAGGGGAGACTTGATTGAAGTAAATAAGATCCTGAACGGTCTTGACAAGGCGGATGTGGAAAGGATGCTTCATTTTGTGGGTGAGTCCAGAACTAGGGGGCACTGTTTTAAAATTGTGAGTCGCCCTTTTAGGATCGAGATGGGCAGAAATTCTTTCTCTGAGGGTTGTGCGACTTCTCTGCCTCAGAAGGTGGTGGAGGCAGGGTCATTGAGTAGTTTTGAGGCGGAGGTGAATAGATTCTTGTTGGGCAACAGAATCAAAGATTATCGGGGGTGGATGGGAATGTGGAATTCGAGACAAACAGATCAGCCACGATCTTATTGTGGGGCGGAGCAGTCTCGACTGGCCGAATGGCCTACTTCTGCTCCTGATTCATATGGTCGTATGGTATGGTCGTAACATCAGCTCTTTCTTTGCTCTCTTATCAACTTGTGTTGCTCCTTTTAGTGATTTATGTGACTCTGTTCCCAGATCTCTTTGCTCCTCTGCTCCATTTAATTTCTTACATTCTAACCAATAACTGGCCTCCTTATCTCTCCTCCCAAAATGAACCAGCTCACATTTCACTATGTTGAATTTCATTTCCAATTTATCTGTCCAGTCTGCCAGCCTGTTTATGGTACTTCACACCATAGTTGATGGCCCGGGCACTTGGGTTTCTTAACAAATTATTTCATAATTTTTTTCATTCCATTCAGCAATTGGAGCTTTCAATGGCGGATTAATTACCCAGGACTCCCTTCGGGTCAGAAAGTCCCCTATCAATTACTATAGTGCATTGGTGCAGGATTGGACTGTGCTCTGAGCATGTGCAGCGCGGGTGGTGGCAACAGACTGAGGCGGAACAGGCGGCTCGGGAGGCGGGAGGAGATTGTGGGCGCAGGGGAGGAATTGGAGCCGTGGGTGGGCTGGGAAGCTTCATAAACACATGGGGTCATCCTGAGGCCCCGAATAAGAGGCCACAGGCCCCATGTTTACCCCGCGGTGACAGGCCTGGGAGATACACTGATCGCCATCTTCAACAGGACATGGTCAGGGCGCATGGGTGGCCTTCTTGAGAGGAACATCGGAAATAGCAGGAGGAGGCCATTCGGCCCCTCGAACCTGCTCTGCCATTCAACTAGATCATGGCTGATCTTCCTCGACGCCATTTACTCACATTATCCTCATATTCCTTGATACCTTTTAATATCTAGAAATCCCTGTAAGAATTTTGTCTGCTTCTATGAGATCACCTCTCATTTTTCTAAACTCTGGAGAAGATGAGCCCAGTCTCCTCATAGGACAATCCCACCACCCCAGGAATCAGTCTGGTGAACTTTCATTGCACTCCTTCTATGACAATTAAATCCTTCCTTAGGTAAGGAGACCAAAACTGTACACAATCCTGCAGATGCAGTCTCACCACGGCTCTATACAGTTGCAGCAAGACTTCTTTACCCTTGTACTCAAAACCTCTTGCAATAAAGGACAACATACCATTTGCCTTCCTAATTGCTGGCTGCACCTGCATGTTGGCTTTCAGTGACTCGGGGACCAGGACATCCAGGTCCTTTTGGACATCAACATTTCCCAATCTCTCATCATTTAAGAAATATTCAGCATTTCTGTTTTTCCTACCAAAGTAGATAATTACATATTTTTCCACATTATATTCCATCTGCCATGTTCTTGCCCACTCACTTCGCCTGTCTAAATCCCCTTGAAGCCTCTTTCCATCCTCTCACAACTGTCATTCCCACCTCGTTTTGAGTCATCAGCAAACTTGGAAATATTACATTTAATCCTTGCATACAAATCATTGATATTGATTGTGAATAGCTGGGGCCCAAGCACTGATCCTTGCGATGTCCCACTGATCACAGACTGCCAATCTGAAAATGGCCCGTTCATTCCTACTCTGTTTTCTGTCCGTTAACCAATTCTCAATCCATGCAAATATATTTCCCCTGATCCCCTGTGCTCTAATTCTGTTAGAGAGCTAACTGCTCGTGCGGGACCTTATCGAAAGCCTTCTGAAAATCTAAATATACCACATCCGCTGGTTCCCCCTTATCTATTCTGCTGGTTACATCCTCCATTCCAACAGGTTTGTAAAACATGATTTTCCATTCATAAATCCATTTGACAATGCCCAATCGGATCATTATTCTCCAAGTGTCCATTTATCACATCCTTTAGAATAGATTCTAGCATTTTCCCGACTACTGATGCCAGGCTAACAGGTCTGTAGTTCCCTGTTTTGTCTCTACCTTCTTTTTTGAATAGTGAGGTTACATTTGCTACCTCCCAATCTTCAGGAACCATTTTGGAGGATCACCACCAATGCATCTACTATCTCTACAGCCACCTCTTTCAACATTCTGGGATGTAGATCATCGAGTCCAGGGGATTTATCAACCATCAGTCCCATTAATTTCTCCATTACTACTTTTTTACTAATACTAATTTCTTGCAGTTCCTCATTCTCGCTGGTACCTTGGTTCTGTAGTACTCCTGGGAGCTTTTCTGTACCTTCCTCCATGAAGACTGACACCAAGAATTTGTTTAGTTTCTCTGCTATGTTCTTATTCCCCATTATAAATTCCCCTGTCTCTGCCTGTAATGAGCCCACATTTGTCTCTGCTGATCTTTTCCTTTTTACATACCTATAGAAACTTTTACAGTCTGTTTTTGTTTCTTGCTAGTTTCTTTCATATTCTATTTTCTTTTTGTCAGTTTCTTGGTCCTCCTTTGCTGAATTCTAAAATGCTCCCAATCCTCAGGCTTACTATGTTTTTTGGTAACTTTATAAGCCTCTTCCATTAATCTAACACAATCTTTAACTTCTCTTATTAGCCATGGTTGGATCACTTTTCCTGCTGGGTTTTTGTGCCTCAAAGGAATGTAAATTTGTTGTAAAGCTTGTATTAATTGTTTAAATGTTAGTCATTGCCTGTCTACTGTCATACCTTCTAATGTTGTTTCCTAATCTACCACAGCCAACCTGAATATCATCAGATTTTGAACATGAAAGGAAAAAGCACCAATCACAGTGGAGAGAAACTGTACACGTGTTCTGTGTGTGGACAAGGTCTCAGCCAATCATCAGGCCTGTTGAAACACAAGTGCAGTGACACTGGGGACAAACAGTGTAAACATGGGGACTGTGGAAAGGGATTGAATTATCCAGTTAAGCTGGAAACTCATCCAGACAGTCAGACCTTGGAGAGGCCGTTCACCTGCTCAGTTTGTGGCAAGGGATTCACTAAATCATCCGACCTGCAGACACACCAGCAAATTCACACTAGCGAGAGGCCGTTCACCTGCTCGGTGTGTGGGGAGGGATTCACTCGGTCATCCCACCTGCGGAGACACCAGCGAGTTCACACTGATGACAGACCTTTTGAATGTCCCGACTGTGGGAGTTGCTATAAAAGTTCCCAGGGACTGATGTCCCACCAACGTGTTCACACTGACGAGAGACCGTTCAGGTGCTCTCACTGCGGGGCTGGGTTCAGGTGATCAGGCGACCTCACTGTACACCAGCGCATTCACACTGGGGAGAGGCCGTTCACCTGCTCGGTGTGTGGGGAGGGATTCACTCGGTCATCCCACCTGCGGAGACACCGGCGAGTTCACACTGGGGAGAGGCCGTTCACCTGCTCCACATGTGGGAAGGGATTCACTACTTCATCCTCCCTGCAGACACACCAGCGAGTTCACACTGGGGAGAGGCCGTTCACCTGCTCCGTGTGTAGAAAGGGATTCATTAATTCATCCAACCTACTGACACACCAGCAACTTCACAAGTAACTACAATGATCGGATTCGGTGTTCAGTGGGATCTATTTCTGCTGATGTTAATAAACTCCGGCCCAGTTATAGGGGTTAATGTTCTGGATAAAGGTCAAATAAATCAGCTTTATGTCAGTGTGTTGAGTCTTTTTACTATCCGTAACACAAGTTATTTCCTTTAGAAGTGCTCTCCCTCTTCCCTGTCTCCTCCAACTGCAAGTGAGAAGCAGCTCATGGTCGTCTTTGTCACTGCGATTGAGACGATCTGATCAGCTGCCTCTACTGCTTCCTCCCTTCCGCCAGCCCGCCAGGTCAAACTGTCTCTAACACTCCTGTATTTTTGAAGAGTTGAAGTTTGTGAAGGAGTTAAAGGGCCCACAGGATCACTGGAAATCACATTATCCACGGATCTCCAGGTCAGAAATGCATGGAGAAGTGAACAAAGGAAAATGTTGCTCTTTGAAAAGTCTGGGAGATCCAGCCATTGAACTGGGAGGAATTTGGGACTTTTGACCACAAAGGATTTCATCATCAAAAAGGACTGTGTCATGTATTAGTGCAGTGTGGGATGTTCAAGTGATGTTTGCACTTTTTCCCAGTGCTTAATAACCAGTGTTTCCTGTCTCCCAGCTTTGTTTCTACTGCTCCTGCATTCAGCCATTCCCAAAATTATTTCTCTGCTCGCCCCTCACTTGTATTTTTCCTTATTTTCTTACCAACTTTTTCCTTACTCCATTTCCTCTCTGCTTTAAATCTCTGCATCCCGATTATTCAGACTTTGTTCCCAAAGTTGTTAAGGATGTAAGAAGTGCCGTGCAGTATGATCGATAACATGATTTCAGTGGTGGGGAGAGGTTACTGAGCACAATGTAATATTTCCAACTGTTTAACATCAGGAAATGAGGCTGATTTCTGCTATGTTGCAGGAGGTGTTCATTCTGAAGGAGTTTCACCTGAACCAGTAACCAGAAATTTATTTCTTCCAAATGCTGATTGACCTGCTGTGGATTTCCCCAGGTTTGTGTTCATTTCAATTTTCTAGTCGTCATGGTTTTTCTTTTTATCAAAGTGTGTCAGTGTGAAATTGGGGGGGGGGGGGGGGGAGGGGGGGAAGGAGCGTCAGTGTGAAATTGGGGGGCAAAAGGAGTGTCAGTGTGAAATTGGAGGGAGGGGGATGGAGTGTCAGTGTGAAATTGGAGGGAGGGGGAAGGAGTGTCAGTGTGAAATTGGAGGGGGGAAGGAGTGTCAGTGTGAAATAGGAGGGAGGGGGAAAGAGTGTCAGTGTGAAATTGGGGGGCAAAAGGAGTGTCAGTGTGAAATTGGGGGGCAAAAGGAGTGTCAGTGTGAAATTGGAGGGAGGGGGAAGGAGTGTCTGTGAAATTGGAGGGAGGGGGAAGGAGTGTCAGTGTGAAATTGGAGGGAGGGGGAAGGAGTGTCAGTGTGAAATTGGAGGGGGGAAGGAGTGTCAGTGTGAAATAGGAGGGAAGGGGAAAGAGTGTCAGTGTGAAATTGGGGGGCAAAAGGAGTGTCAGTGTGAAATTGGAGGGAGGGGGAAGGAGTGTCAGTGTGAAATTGGGGGGCAAAAGGAGTGTCAGTGTGAAATTGGAGGGAGGGGGAAGGAGTGTCTGTGAAATTGGAGGGAGGGGGAAGGAGTGTCAGTGTGAAATTGGAGGGAGGGGCAAGGAGTGTCAGTGTGAAATTGGAGGGAGGGGGAAAGAGTGTCAGTGTGAAATTGGGGGGCAAAAGGAGTGTCAGTGTGAAATTGGAGGGAGGGGGAAGGAGTGTCAGTGTGAAATTGGGGGGCAAAAGGAGTGTCTGTGAAATTGGAGGGAGGGGGAAGGAGTGTCAGTGTGAAATTGGAGGGAGGGGGAAGGAGTGACAGTGTGAAATTGGAGGGAGGGGCAAGGAGTGTCAGTGTGAAATTGGAGGGAGGGGCAAGGAGTGTCAGTGTGAAATTGGAGGGAGGGGCAAGGAGTGTCAGTGTGAAATTGGAGGGGGGAAGGAGCGTCAGTGTGGAATTGCAGGGAGGGGGAATGAGCGTCAGTGTGAAATTGGAGGGAGGGGGAAGGAGCGTCAGTGTGAAATTGGAGGGAGGGGGAAGGAGCGTCAGTGTGAAATTGGAGGGAGGGGGAATGAGCGTCAGTGTGAAATTGGAGGGAGGGGGAAGGAGCGTCAGTGTGAAATTGGAGGGAGGGGAAAGGAGCGTCAGTGTGAAATTGGCGGGAGGGGGAAGGAGCGTCAGTTTGAAATTGGAGGGAGGGGGAAGGAGCGTCAGGGTGAAATTGGAGAGAGGGGGAAGGAGCGTCAGGGTGAAATTGGAGAGAGGGGGAAGGAGCGTCAGGGTGAAATTGGAGGGAGGGGGAAGGAGCGTCAGTGTGAAATTTCAGGGGGAAGAGGCGTCAGAGTGAAATTGGATGGAGGGGGAAGGAGTGTCAGTGTGAAATTGGAGTGAGGGGGAAGGAGTGTCAGTGTGAAATTGGAGGGGGGAAGGAGTGTCAGAGTGAAATTGGAGGGAGGGGGAAGGAGTGTCAGTGTGAAATTGGAGGGGGGAAGGAGTGAGAGTGAAATTGGAGGGAGGGGGAAGGAGTGTCAGTGTGAAATTGGAGGGAGGGGGAAGGAGTGTCAGTTTGAAATTGGAGGGAGGGGGAAGGAGCGTCAGTGTGAAATTGGAGAGAGGGGGAAGGAGCGTCAGGGTGAAATTGGAGGGGGGAAGGAGTGTCAGTGTGAAATTGGAGGGGGGGGGGAAGGACTGTCAGCGTGAAATTGGATGGCGGGGTAAGGAGTGTCAGTGTGAAATTGGAGGGAGGGGGAAGGAGTGTCAGTTTGAAATTGGAGAGAGGGGGAAGGAGCGTCAGGGTGAAATTGGAGAGAGGGGGAAGGAGCGTCAGGGTGAAATTGGAGGGAGGGGGAAGGAGCGTCAGTGTGAAATTTCAGGGGGAAGAGGCGTCAGAGTGAAATTGGATGGAGGGGGAAGGAGTGTCAGTGTGAAATTGGAGTGAGGGGGAAGGAGTGTCAGTGTGAAATTGGAGAGAGGGGGAAGGAGCGTCAGGGTGAAATTGGAGGGGGGAAGGAGTGTCAGTGTGAAATTGGAGGGGGGGGGGAAGGACTGTCAGCGTGAAATTGGATGGCGGGGTAAGGAGTGTCAGTGTGAAATTGGAGGGAGGGGGAAGGAGCGTTAGTGTGAAATTTCAGGGAGAAGAGGCGTCAGAGTGAAATTGGAGTGAGGGGGAAGGAGTGTCAGTGTGAAATTGGAGTGAGGGGGAAGGAGTGTCAGTGTGAAATTGGAGGGGGGAAGGAGTGTCAGAGTGAAATTGGAGGGAGGGGGAAGGAGTGTCAGTGTGAAATTGGAGAATTAGAATTAGAACATTACAGCGCAGTACAGGCCCTTCGGCCCTCGATGTTGCGCCGACCTGTGAAACCATCTGACCTACACTATTCCATTTTCATCCATATGTCTATCCAATGACCACTTAAATGCCCTTAAAGTTGGCGAATCTACTACTGCTGCAGGCAGGGCATCCACGCCCTTACTACTCTCTGAGTAAAGAAACTACCTCTCACATCTGTCCTATATCTATCACCCCTCAACTTGAAGCTATGTCCCCTCGTGTTTGCCATCACCATCCGAGGAAAAAGACGCTCACTATCCACCCTATCTAACCCTCTGATTATCTTATATGTCTCTATTAAGTCACCTCTCCTCCTCCTTCTCTCCAATGAAAACAACCTCAAGTCCCTCAGCCTTTCCTCGTAAGACCTTCCCTCCATACCAGGCAACATCCTAGTAAATCTCCTCTGCACCCTTTCCATAGCTTCCACATCCTTCCTATAATGCGGTGACCAGAACTGCACGCAATACTCCAGGTGCGGTCTCACCAGAGTTTTGTACAGCTGCAGCATGACCTCGTGGCTCCGAAACTCGACCCCCCTACTAATAAAAGCTAACACACCATATGCCTTCTTAACAGCCCTATTAACCTGGTTAGCAACCTTCAGGGATTTATGCACCTGGACACCAAGATCTCTCTGTTCGTCTACACTACCAAGAATTTTCCCATTAGCCCAGTACTCTGCATTCCTGTTACTCCTTCCAAAGTGAATCCCTCACACTTTTCCGCATTAAACTCCATTTGCCATCTCTCAGCACAGCTCTGCAGCCTATCTATGTCCCTCTGTACCCTACAACATCCTTCGGCACTATCCACAACTCCACCGACCTTAGTGTCATCTGCAAATTTACTAACCCACCCTTCTACACCCTCTTCCAGGTCATTTATAAAAATGACAAACAGCAGTGGCCCCAAAACAGATCCTTGCGGTACACCACTAGTAACTAAACTCCAGGATGAACATTTGCCATCAACCACCACCCTCTGTCTTCTTTCAGCTAGCCAATTTCTGATCCAAAGCTCTAAATCACCTTCAACCCCATACTTGCGTATTTTCTGCAATAGCCTACCGTGGGGAACCTTATCAAACGCCTTACTGAAATCCATATACACCACATCCACTGCTTTACCCTCATCCACCTGTTTGGTCACCTTCTCGAAAAACTCAATAAGGTTTGTGAGGCACGACCTACCCTTCACAAAACCGTGCTGACTATCGCTAATGAACTTATTCTTTTCATGATGATTACAAATCCTATCTCTTATAACCTTTTCCAACATTTTACCCACAGCCGAAGTAAGGCTCACAGGTCTATAATTACCAGGGCTGTCTCTACTCCCCTTCTTGAACAAGGGGACAACATTTGCTATCCTCCAGTCTTCCGGCACTATTTCTGTCGACAATGACGACATAAAGATCAAGGACAAAGGCTCTGCAATCTCCTCCCTAGCTTCCCAGAGAATCCTAGGGTAAATCCCATCTGGCCCAGGGGACTTATCTAATTTCACACCTTCCAAAATTGCTAACACCTCCTCCTTGTGAACCTCAATCCCATCTAGCCTCGTAGCCTGAATCTCAGTATTCTCAACAACATTTTCTTTCTCTACTGTAAATACTGACGCAAAATATTCATTTAACACTTCCCCTATCTCCTCTGATTCCACACACAACTTCCCACTACTATCCTTGATTGGCCCTAATCTAACTCTAGTCATTCTTTTATTCCTGATATACCTATAGAAAGCCTTAGGGTTTTCCCTGATCCAATCCACCAATGACTTCTCGTGTCCTCTCCTTGCTCTTCTTGGCTCTCCCTTTAGATCCTTCCTGGCTAGCTTGTAGCTCTCAAGCGCCCTAACTGAGCCTTCACGTCTCATCCGAACATAAGCCTTCTTCTTCCTCTTGACAAGCGCTTCAACTTCTTTAGTAAACCACGGCTCCCTCGCACGACAACTTCCTCCCTGCCTCACAGGTACATACTTATCAAGGACACGCAGTAGCTGCTCCTTGAATAAGCTCCACATTTCGATTGTTCCCATCCCCTGCAGTTTCCTTCCCCATCCTACGCATCCTAAATCTTGCCTAATCGCATCATAATTTCCTTTCCCCCAGTTATAATTCTTGCCCTGCGGTATATACCTGTCCCTGCCCATCGCTAAGGTAAACCTAACCGAATTGTGATCACTATCACCAAAGTGCTCACCTACATCTAAATCTGACACCTGGCCGGGTTCATTTCCCAGTACCAAATCCAATGTGGCATCGCCCCTGGTTGGCCTGTCCACATACTGTGTCAGAAAACCCTCCTGCACACACTGGACAAAAACTGACCCATCTAAAGTACTCGAACTATAGTATTTCCAGTCGATATTTAGAAAGTTAAAGTCCCCCATAACAACTACCCTGTTACTCTCGCCCCTGTCGAGAATCATCTTCGCTATCCTTTCCTCTACATCTCTGGAACTATTCGGAGGTCTATAAAAGACTCCCAACAGGGTAACCTCACCTCTCCTGTTTCTAACCTCGGCCCATACTACCTCAGTAGATGAGTCCTCAAACGTCCTTTCTGTCGCTGTAATACTCTCCTTGATTAACAATGCCACATCCCCCCTCTTTTACCATCTTCTCTGTTCTTACTGAAACATCTAAATCCCGGAATCTGCAACATCCATTCCTGCCCCTGCTCTACCCATGTCTCCGAAATGGCCACTACATCGAGATCCCAGGTACCAACCCATGCTGCAAGCTCACCCACCTTATTCCGGATGCTCCTGGCGTTGAAATAGACACACTTTAAACCAGGTTCTTGCTTGCCAGTGCCCTCTTGCGTCCTTGTAACCATATCCCTGAGAGAGGGGGAAAGAGTGTCAGTGTGAAATTTGGGGGGTGAAGGAGAGTCAGTTTGAAATTGGATGGCGGGGGGAAGGAGTGTCAGTGTGAAATTGGAGCGAGGAGGAAGGACTGAGTGTGAAATTGGAGGGCGGGGGAAGGAGTGTCAGTGTGAAATTGGAGGGGGTGGAAGGAGTGTCAGTGTGAAATTGAAGGGAGGGGAAAGGAGTGTCAGTGTGAAATTGGAGGGGGGGGGGAAAGGAGTGTCAGTGTGAAATTGGAGGGCGGGGGAAGGAGCGTCAGTGTGAAATTGGAGGGGGGGGGGGAAGGATTGTCAGTGTGAAATTGGAGGGAGGGGGAAGAAGCGTCAGTGTGAAATTGGAGGGAGGGGGAAGGAGCGTCAGTGTGAAATTGGAGGGAGGAGGGAAGGAGCGTCAGTGTGAAATTGGAGGGAGGGGGAAGGAGCGTCAGTGTGAAATTGGAGGGAGCGGGAAGGAGCGTCAGTGTGAAATTGGAGGGAGGGGGAAGGAGCGTCAGTCTGAAATTGGAGGGAGGAGGGAGGGGGATGGAGTGTCAGTGTGAAATTGGAGGGAGGGGGAAGGAGCGTCAGTGTGAAATTGGAGGGAGGGGTAAGGAGCGCTAGTGTGAAATTGGAGGGAGGGGGAAGGAGTATCGGTGTGAAATTGGCCGGGTGGGGGGGGGGGGGGGGAAGGGGAAGGAGTGTCAGTGTGAAATTGGAGGGAGGGGGAAGGAGTGTCGGTGTGAAATCGGAGGGAGGGGGAAGGAGTGTCGGTGTGAAATCGGAGGGAGGGGGAAGGAGTGTCGGTGTGAAATCGGAGGGAGGGGGAAGGAGTGTCGGTGTGAAATTGGAGGGTGGGGGAGGGAACGTCGGTGTGAAATTGGAGCGGTGAGAAGGAGCGTCAGTGTGAAATTAGAGGGAGGAAGGAGCGTCGGTGTGAAATTGGAGGGAGGGGGAAGGAGCGTCGGTGTGAAATTGGAGGGAGGGGGAAGGAGCGTCGGTGTGAAATTGGAGGGAGGGGGAAGGAGCGTCGGTGTGAAATTGGAGGGAGGGGGAAGGAGCGTCGGTGTGAAATTGGAGGGAGGGGGAAGGAGCGTCGGTGTGAAATTGGAGGGAGGGGGAAGGAGCGTCGGTGTGAAATTGGAGGGAGGGGGAAGGAGCGTCGGTGTGAAATTGGAGGGAGGGGGAAGGAGCGTCGGTGTGAAATTGGAGGGAGGGGGAAGGAGCGTCGGTGTGAAATTGGAGGGAGGGGGAAGGAGCGTCGGTGTGAAATTGGAGGGAGGGGGAAGGAGCGTCGGTGTGAAATTGGAGGGAGGGGGAAGGAGCGTCGGTGTGAAATTGGAGGGAGGGGGACGGAGCGTCGGTGTGAAATTGGAGGGAGGGGGAAGGAGCGTCGGTGTGAAATTGGAGGGAGGGGGAAGGAGCCTCCTTGAACTGGGGACAGAGGATGAAGAAATCTGGTCACATGACTGCTGTGACCACTTGTGACTTGGAAACTATGATCAGAACAGATGTTTCCTGAACTTAACTGATTAATATTCCTTCTATTTCCTTCTGAAAATCTCAGGATATATTACAGTTTTCCACAGCCTTACAGACACTTCATTAACTCCAGGTCAGAGCCGACAGTTACATTACCTGAGGGCTGAAAGGACTCTCAAAACACCCTCGCTCTGTTTTGATGTACAAGAATGGGATCAGACTGATTCTAAACCATCTTTTCTTCAATTCAATTCTTTCTTGCATATATATTTCACATTGACTGTTCAGTGTGTGTTAATAGATGAATTTATCCATCTGGTTAAGTCACTCTGATCCCCCTATTCCGATCCCCTAACTACAGTTTGGTCCAGTCAGTAAATTTCAGATAATTACAAACTCCCTGTTCTGGATTTCTCTTTTTGAAATGAATTGTACAAACACCAGGGTCCCAGATGAGACCCCCTGCAGAATTCTTCTCTTTTCTATTACCAAACCTTTTCTAACTTCCAGTTGGTCACTTTGACATTAAAGTAATAACAGTTTGATTTTATATCTGATTGTAACCAATTCACAACCATTTGCCACTCCCATAATCCGCAGAAAAAGCAAACCTTACATAATAAACATTTAATTCCAGTTCAGTGGGTTCTGATTCTCACGTTGCAAACTGGAAGTGACCTCAGTGATGGAGTTATAAAAATACCCAGCTTATTTCAAGAGTGCAGTCTGAGACTCGGGCCTGGAGTTTCCTCTCGTCAGTGCAATCTCACTTCCACCCAAGTCTACACCATCTTTAAAGCTTTGGAAATTGTTTGTGTCCAGACTGCAGTCTCTCTGTGTGAAAATGCCAAGGAAACTCCGGGCCTGGATGTGGTATATGGGGCAGTTCAACTACTGCTGGATACAACTGCAACATTATTGACTTTAAAGCAAACACATTCTGTACAACTGAGGCCATTGATCCTGGGTCCAATTATTTCTGTCAAGTTCCAGTTACTGTCCTCCAGTTTTCATGGAAGGCCACACAGTTAAAACACCAAATGATATCCAGAATGCTGAAACCAACATTGAGAAAAAACACAAAGATAAAAATGACTGCAGGCTCATTGGGTATTGGGAACAATTGCAGTATTAAATTTTGATGATTTTCAGGTTTTCTTTCCTTTGAAACAAATCACACAGGAAAATTAGTGAAAAGCAGAAAACCCCAAGTATCACCTCGACCTTGTCATTCTCGCCATCTCTGTTCACTTCCTTGTCCCCCTCACCCCTCACATTCCCCTTCCTTCTGCGTCCACCCTGGAAAAATACTCTTCCCCCAAGTCACTTACAACTGCTCTTTCAAACTCTCAACTGTCTCGCCATTGGCCGTCCATTTGTCACAATACTTCTGTAACTGGCGATCTGCTCAATCGCTCCCTCAGCCCCTGATGCCTTTTCCCTCAGTAAAACCCTGACTCTCTCCCACCCTCGTCACTCCCTCATCTTCACCTCCTCCAGTCTAAGGAGCTCAGATTTGAACATATCTGACCCATTCATTACCAGAGCCGGCTGCACCACACATCAAGCTCTATCTGGCCCTGCTCTCCTCTGCCAAAACTGCTCACTATTTCAGGATCATTCCTGAAAGTGAAGATAACCCCAGCTTCATTTCTCCACTACCGTCTCCCTGAACCTTTCTCACCTGACCTCAAACAAGTGTAAGGAGATCATGGATTTCTTTGTCACGAACACTGAGACCATCCATTCAGCTGCATTGTCCTCTTCCCCACCAAGTCAAACATCCCCCGAGATTCCCTCTTCCCTCCCCCTGAACCCGTGTCTTTGTCTAGTTTCTCTCCCATCATGTCCTCTCCAAGTTCACCTTATCCATGAGACCCACCTCCTTCTCTCTCGCCCCCATTCCCACTAAACTGCTCATCAACCAACTTCCCTTCCTGGCCCTCTTGTTAACTGACATTGGAAACAGTTCCCTTTCCTCAGCTCCCTTTTAAAATTGTCATTATCACCTACCTCCTAAACCCCCCCCCCCCCCCCCCTCAACTCCTCGGTCCTTGTAAACTACCACCTCATTTTCAACCTCTGATTCCTCTCCATAGTCACTGAATGTCTCTATGCCTCCCAAATACGTGCCTATGCTTCCCGTAACTCCATGTTTGAACCTTTCCAATCAGGTTTCCGTCCCTGCCACAGCACTGAAACACTCGAATCCACGCCACAAAGGACATCCTCTGTGTCTATGGGACACTATCCCACTTTAGACTTCTTGACCTCCCAGTCGACCACACCATCCTCCAAGGCCTCTCCTCCACTGTCCAGCTGAGTGGGACTGACTTTACTTGGCTCCATTTCAGACATATTCAATCATAGCCATAGAATCTCTAGCAATTACCTTTTGAGTTTCCCAAGGATGGCCCTTCTATCCCTCATCTATCTGCTGCCATCATCTGAAGACAGACACCAGGCTCCACATGTACACCGATGATACCCATCTCTACCTCACCACCTCTCTTGACACTTCCAGTGCTTCAGTGTTGTCAGCCTGCTTGTCTATTCTAATGCTGCTCTGACTGACGTCCACCCAACATAAACCTCAGCTCATCCAAACTCTGCTGCATTTTACCCCAACCATCACAAAGTCCCACTCATCCATCACTACTGTGCTCACTGACCTACAATGGCTCCAGGTCCACCAATGCCTCCATTTTAAAATTCTCATCTCGGGTTCAAATCCCTTCAAGGCCTCACCCCTCCTTACATCTGTAACCTCCTCCAGCTGTACAACCCTCAGAGAACTCTGCATTCCTCCAACTCTTGCCTCTTACACATTCCTCATTGCCTCTGTCCCATTGGCTGTGCCTTCAGTCACTCACCCTAAGCTCTGAAATTCCCTCCTTTTCCCTCTCTGCCAGTCCACATCTCTCCTCCTTTAAAACCCTCTGAAAAACATATGCCTTTGACTAAGCTTTTAAATCAGCCCTCCTAATTACCCTTCCCTCCAGTGTCAGTTTTGGTCCGATTTTTCAGTTTATGCTCTGAGATGCTGCTCGGGACACTTTCCTACCTTAAAGGTATGATGTCAATGAAAGACATTTTTAAATCACATTTCAACAGACAGAGTGAAGCCTGTAATAAAACAATATTTGGATACAATGGAGTTAAGTCACAGATCAGCCATGATCTCATTGAATGGCAGAGGCTCGAGGGGCTGAATGGCCAACTCCTGATTCTATGTCCCTAATAAACTTGGGCTCAAATACAGCAGATGAATGAAAAGTCATGGGAGAACTAAGAAGAAGGCACTGCAACAGGAAACCAGCACCTGAGCAAAGTTAGAGAGTGGGGGAAGTCTGGGGAGAAAGTACATAGGAAGTGGAGTAGGCCATTCAGCCCCTCAAGACTGCTGCACCATTCAATTAGATCCTGGTTCATCAATTAGTCTCCGTTTATCTTGAATAAATTAAGTTTTCTTGAACATATATCCAAATATGAAATGCCAGCCCAGTTACTGGGATCATCAACATCAGCAGAAACAACCCCAACTCTCAGAATGAAAATGGTTGAGCCACAATTGTGATTAACAGCAGCAGTAAGAGCAGAATCCAACATCTGCAGTCACTTGTGGATTCGCTGGTGTCTCAGCACGTTTTTTGACTGAGTGAATCCCCTCCCACACACAGAGCAGGTGAACGGCCTCTCCCCAGTGTGAACTCGCTGGTGTGTCAGCAGGTTGATTGACTGAGTGAATCCCTTCCCACACTCTGAGCAAGTGAACGGCCTCTCCCCAGTGTGAACTCGCTGGTGCTGCATCAGGTGACTTTTGCTTTTAAAGCTCTTCCCACAGTCAGAACATTTAAAAGGTCTCTTATCACTGTGAAGAAGTTGGTGTGAATTGAGTTTGGTTGAACAAGTGAATTCCTTCCCACACTCATTGCAGGTGAATGGTCTCTCCCCAGTGTGAAGCCGCTGGTGTTCAGTGAGGTTAGACGAGTGAGTGAATCCCTTCCCACACACGGAGCAGGTGAACGGTCTCTCCCCAGTGTGAACTCGCTGGTGTGGCAGCAGGTGAGATGACTGAGTGAATCCCTTCCCGCACACAGGGCAGGTGAATGGCTTCTCCCCAGTGTGACTGCGTCGATGAGTCTCAAGCTCAGACGGGTAATTGAATCCTTTCCCACATTCCCCACATTTCCACGGTTTCTCCATGATGCGGGTGTCCTTGTGTCTCTCCAGGTTGGATGATCAGTTGAAGCCTCGTCCACACACAGAACATGTGTACGGTTTCTCCCCGCTGTGAATGGTGCGATGTTTTTTCAGGCTGTGTAACTGGTTCAAGCTCTTTCCACAGTCAGTGCACTGGAACACTCTCACTCGGGTGTGTGTGTGTGTCTCGGTGCTTTTCCAGTCACACTGATGTTTGAAATCTTTTCTCACAGACAGAAAACACAAACATTTCTCCTTCCACATTCAAAGGCCGATGATATTCAGGTCCTGATGAATCGAGTGATTCTTTCAGATCTTGATGTGATGTTTGGTTTGAATTTCCCCATCTACAAATCCTTCTCTTCTAATAACCTGTGAAAGGCGTTTATAAAAGTCATCACTGTGAGTACAGCATAGAAATTCAGAACAGACAATTCTAGCTTCAATGTAACATTTTTTTCCTCTCCGTTCCCTTAAAGCTGTAAATCTCCCTCCTCCCTGTGCTGAAATCCAAACCCATTTCTTTCCTCCACTGCCAGTTTTCTCTCTCCCTCCCTCTACTCTGGCTGCGTTCAGTTCAACAGCCCCCTGCGCGCAGCCGAGAATGAAGCGACTTCTGACAACGCAGCGGGCCGCTGATGTCATCAGCACGCACGGCAGACGTCATCACGCAACGCGACATCATCCCGTATCAGCACCGGGTCCATCTCCGCGCATGCGCGTTAAAGCGTCATTCGGTATCCCGATTCCGCCCCCCCTCACCCACCCACCACCGACTTGGCTGAATGGGGAAACTTTGAGGCTGGAGCTCGATCCCCGTCACTCGCTCCCGCCCCACTGGCCGCTGCTCCGCCCCCCCCGTCCCTAGGCTGCGCCGCTTCCCTTCTCCCGGCCATTCGTTCCTCCGTCGCCCCTTGCTTCTTCGGGCGAGAGGTGGCGGCCGTTAACCTGGACCTCCGTGGGAAAGCCGCGGAGCCGCAAACGCTGAACTGGAGCTTCTTATTCGGGGCTTGCGGCCTACAACGGGCGTTTCTGAATCCGCCCCACCGACTCTCACCCGCTGCAAAAGCGTCTCCAGCACTCGCACGGTTCTGATCATTGTGACACTGCGCATGCTCCAGATTACAGGCCAGTATCGCGCCTGCGCTCTGGGCTCCTGTAGAGTGAATAGGGCACGTTCACTTCCGCTGGGAATGCTGGGTAACAGTCCCATATTTGGAAGCCCAAATTAGTGCTTTAGAAATTATATTCTGTGGTCGGATTGTAATTGAACAGCTCTGGATATGCTTGCATGAGAGTGAGTGCAACTTCGGTTCACTGGACTCATTCATAGAATCATAGAAAGTTTACGGCACAGAAAGAGGCCACTTGGCCCATCATGTCTGCGCTGGCCAAAAAATGAGCCACCCAGCCTAATCCCACCTTCCAGTGTTTTGTCCATAGCCCTGCAGGTTACAGCACTTGATGTGCATATCCAGGCACCTTTTAAATGAGTTGAGGATTTCTGCCTCTACTAGCCCTCTGGCATTGAGTTCCAGACCCCTACCACACTCTGGGTTAAAACAAAACTTTTCCCCATCTCCCCTCTAATCTTTCTACCAATAACTTTAAATCTATATCCCCTAATCACTGACCTCTCTGCGAAGCTAACTCGGCCCTTCACATCCACTCTATGCAGGCCCCTCCCAATTTTGTACATTTCAATCAAATTTCCCCTCAGCCTTTTCTGTTCCAATGAGAACAACCCCAGCCTATCCAATCTTTCCTCATAGCTGCATTTTTTCAATCATGGCAACAGCCTCATAAATCTCCTCTGTACTCTCTCTCATACAATTACATCCTTTCTGTAATGAGGTGACCCAGACCTATACCCAGAACTGCACACAGTACTCAAGTTGTGGCCTAAACAATGATTGATGCAGTTCCAGCAAAACCTCCCTGCTCTTATATTCTATTCTTTGACTAATAAAGGAAAGGATTCCATATGCCTTCTTAATCACCTTATCGACCTGTCCTGCTACCTTCGTGGATCTGTGGACATCCACTCCAAGGTCCCTTACCTCCTCAACGCTTCTCAGTATTCTCCCATTTATTGCGTATCCTTGCAGGTTACAGCACTTCAGGTGCATGTCCAGGTACCTTTTAAAAGAGTTGAGGGTTTCTAACTCCATCACCGATCTGGGCAGTGAATTCCAGACACCCACCACCCTCTGGGTGAAAATGTTTTTCCTCATGTCCCCTCTAATCCTTCTACCAATCACCTTAAATCTGTGTCCCCTGCTAATTGACCTCTTCGCTAGGGGAAATAGGTCCTTCCTGTCTACTCCATCTAGGCCCCTCATGATTTTGTACACCTCTATTAAGTCACCCCTCAGCCTCCTCTGTTCTAAGGAAAACAACCCTAGCCTATCCAATCTTTCCTCATAGTTGCAACTTTCAAGCACTGGCAACATTCATGTAAATCTTCTCTGTACTCTCACCAGAGCAATTATGTCCTTCCTGTAATGTGATGATCAGAACTGTATGCAATATTCTAGCTGTGGCCTAACCAAAGGATCATCCTCCACCATTTCCATCACGTCAGCATGATTCCGTCACCAAACACACCTTCCCCTCTCCCCTGTGAGCAAAACAAAGGAACCATTCCCACTGTGACACCATGGTCCACTCCCCCACGACCCCGACACCTCATCCCCTTCCATCGGCTCCTTCCCATGCAATCACAGAGGTGCAATACCTGCCCTTTTACCTCCTCACCATCCAAGGCCCCAAACGCTCCTCCTAGGTGAAGTGGCAATTTACTTGTACTTCTTTCAATTTAGTATACTGTATTCGCTGCACACAGTGCCATCTCCTTTACATTTGGGAAACGAAACACAAATTGGGTGACTACTTTGCAGAACACCTCTGTTCGGTCTGCATGTATGACCCCAGGCCTTCGGTTGTTTGCCATTTTAATTCACCACATTGCTGTCATGCTAACATTCCTGTCCTCGGACTGCTGCAGTGTTCCAGTGAAGCTCAACGCAAGCTTAAGGAACAGCACCTCATCTTCTGATTATGCACTTTACAGCCTTCTGGACTCAACATTCAGTTCAACAATTTTCAACCATGACTGTCATTTTGATTGTGTTTTTTTAATCATGTGCTGGCCTTAAACTTGTTTTTCATGATTTTGCTTTCAGACAGAGCTGATCATTATTTTGCCATTAACACTCTCTCTGCTCAAATGCTTTGTCTTTTCCTACAACTATTATCACTCCCTTTGCCTTTTTTCCATGACATCTTAGTCATTTAATCTCTCCCGCCCTCTGCCCCATCACAGACCTTCCCTTTTGTTCTTCCCCCACCACCGCCACCTCCTCCCCTTTCACTTGCTCAGAACCGATTACATTTCTAACCTTTGCCAGTTCTGATGAAAGGTCACAGACCTGAAACATTGACCCTGTTTCTCTCTCCACAAATGCTGCCAGACCTGCTGAGTATTTCCGGTGTTTTCTGTTTCTATTAGCAACTTTTTAAAAAGTTTCTAAGGAAACTCACAGTCATTTGAAGCTGTGCTGCAAAACTTCAGTTCTGAGGAGCTGATCGGCCTGAAACATTATTCCTGTGTTTGTCCTTCTACAGGTGTTCCAGGGCCTGTGGAGTGTTTCCAACATTTTCTGAATAATTCCATATACAGTTGCAATTTTCTTTCCATTTAAGCACAATGTATCATCAAAATTGCATAATAAATTGTAGAGGCCACGGAATAGCAGTTAGTATTAGTTTGATTCATGGCAGAATTCCTGCTTCTCACAGTGGCGATTGATTGGGTTTGATTCTTTGGCCAATGTTGATTGCATATTCTACTAAAGTATTTTTTTTTTAAACATGCTTTAAATTACATAAACCTTTAAGTACAACCTGTCGGTAATTTGAACAATAAATTCACTTCCTCAGAGAGTAGATCCTCAATACAGCACCTTCGACCACTTGGCCATGCTACCACGCAGAGACCACTTCACTTTTGAAGCTGGAGATTGCTGATTGATTCTGGATTTCTATCTGTTTGTCTTGTGAATCGAGGTCTTTGCATTGAAAGAAAGAAATAAAAGGCATTTCCAAGCACTAGTCATGCAAACAGCTGGCCGTCTGCTTATATTGTATTGTTAATCCAGGGATTCTGAGTTTGAGTCCATTCAGAAATTGCATTGGATGCTTTTGTATTGCTGGCTTACCTCTATTTTCTCAAATCCATTGGGGAGGGTTTGAACTAATTTGGTAAGCGTGTTGGAAGCAGAAGGTAGAGAGGGAAAGGTGCACAAAGAGTTGCGAGAGGTAGATAGCACTTGAGTAGAAAATAAGTGGGGCCAGCATGATACGGAATGTAATAAGGTTTAAATTAAGAATTTTGCACATGTTTGTGAAAGTGCAGAGTGTGATAAACAAGGTTGGTGAGCTGCAGGCGCAGATAGCCTCGTGGTGATAACAGAGCCCTGGATCAAAAATGGCAGGACTGGGTATAAATATTCCTGGATCCAAGGTGTTCAGGAAAGATAGGGGAAGAAAGGAGGAAGGGTAGCAGTGTAGATTAAGAAGAACATTTCAATGCTGGAGAGAGAGGATGTCCTAGAGGGATCAAGGACAGAATATATTGTGATAGAGCTAAGAAACAATAGAGATACCGTTACACTACAGGATGTATTCTATAGACCACCAACTAGTGGGAAAGATTTCGAAGAACAAATTTGTATGGAAACTATAAAGAGGTGCAAGAATTATTGTGTAGGCATAATGGGGACTTTAATTATCCTAATATAGACTGAAATAGTAATACTGTGAAGGGCAGAGAAGGGGAAGAATTTTCTAGATCAACATGCTTCTGGCCTGATGAAGCAGGAGGCATCACTGGATCTGGTTCTGAGGAATCAAGTAGGTCAAGTGGATCAAATGTCAGTAGGACGCATTTAGAGGGCAGTGATCATTGTATCATAAGGTTTACATTGGCTATGGAAAGGGACAAGAAGCAATCCAGAGTAAAGTTAATTAATTGGGGGAGGGCCAACTTCAACTGAGTGAGAACAGATCTGACGTGCAGGCTGGAAGGTGGCAGGAGGAGATTAGAAGACGGGGCCACTTGCCTTAAATTGTACATGCACCATTTTCTCGAATGATAATGAAAACCACGTGGCCTCTGAAGGATTGCTAGGGCAGTGTGAGGAGACAGATGATAGTGGGTGGGATTTCCACCTGGCTGCAATTTTAAGGCACAGAAAAGAGAACTGCTCATTGCCTCGATGGTTCAGCTGACTGGCAACAGAAGGCTGAATTTGAGCACTCTGCTTATTTCATTATTTGCAAAGCTGCAGCAACACGAGTGTCATACACCCAATTTTTCTACTACCACGTGAAGAGGAGCAGAGGGAGCGACTGAGGATGGATCTTTTCCCTCAAGACATGATGCCTGATCACCGGCAACAGGCAGAACAAGAAGGTGAGGATGCTGTGAACGATAACATCCAGGAATGGCATTATCAAAGACGGGCGCTGGCACATCATCGCATCCTCAGGACAAGGAAAAATCACCTTCAAATGTCAGAGAGGCAATGCCACTGACACCAAACGATGTCACATGAAATGGTCACAGAAATTTGTAGGATCCTACAGCATGGCCCACAACAGCTTGGGTTTTGTGGGAACCCCATGTCACTTGCCCTCAAGGATACTGCTGCACTCAATCTTTTGGCTAGCAGTGCCTTCGAGGGATCAACAGGCAATTTATGTGGCCTGTCACAGTCTGTGACCCATAGGTGTATCAAGTAGGTGACCAATCCTCTATTTCGGCCTGCCAGTGATTTCATCTACTTACCTGTAGATGAGGGTAGCCATGCAGCAAGGTCTGCAGCCTTCACCACTATCACTGGGTTCCCTAGAGTGCAAGGGGTGATCGACTGCACTCACGTGGCTGTTAGATCTCCCCGGGACCAGCCTGTTGCATTTGTGAATCGCAAAGGCTTTCACTCTTTGAACGTACAACTGGTTTGCGACCACAGAAGAATAATGCAGGTTTGTGCACATTTCCAAGGGATCTGTCAAGACTCGTACATTTTGAGGAAATCACAGCTGCCAGGGGTTTTTGAAGAACAAGCCGAAGAGGATGGCTGCATCCTGGGTGACAAAAGGTATGTGTTTGATCACATCAGTGCAGTATCCCCAAAGCACAGCTGAAGAGAAATGCAATGCTGTTCGTGCATCATGAACCATCGTCAGAAACACCATTGTCATGCTGAAAATACAGTGAGGCTGCCTTGAGCAGACTGGAGGGGCTCTTCATGCCACACCAGAGAGGGTCTCATGAATCATCATTGTCTGCTGGGCACGACACAAACTGACAATGAGACACAGCTATTTTCTGCAGTTGGAGGAACAGGAGGAACACTAGTCCTCCTCAGATGAGGATGACTATGAAGAGGGTGAGGAGGACAACAACAATGCAAATGATGCCATCATAGATATAAGGGGCATGAAGAGACATGCCAGGGACATCAAGGAAAAGCTCATATTTGCACATTTCAGCCAACAATAAGTCAGTTCAAGAAGAAATGTTGGGAGGAGAAAACATACATTCTCCAAATATGTTCACATACACCTGAGGTCTTAAACATCGCTACAATGAAAAAGATGGACTCTTACGACAATAGCACATGGATCTGCAGTGGAGATGTGTCAAATGTCCTGTGTGTTATCCACTTCATTAAAAGGGACATGCGTCTCCATTGAAAATATTGTAATGCATCATGGCATTAACCTGCACATGTAGGAAGCTACAACATTATTGTGACCAGCAAATCTAATGTTCTCTGGGCTACGATGGAATGGGGAACACAACAATGCTCAGAAAGTAAGAGTGTGACCGATTATCCATGAACGGAAGGCATGTTTGTACTTTGAAAATTGAATAATATGCAGACGAGATACGGTCATCATTGAGGGCTGAAGGCTAACATCAAAATGAAAAATGGACACTGGCCACTTTCTGAAAGACATAGCAAGCAACGATGGACTCCTGCCATCTGTCTCCAACAAACATTTTCCTTTTCAAATGAAACCAAGCAAATGCTGTTTGAGAGTGCATCAAATATTAATCTAAAGATGTATTGAAAATGGAGCAAAATGTGCACAATTATTTACAGCAACTGTGCCACCTGTGTGCTCAAATATTTTTCATCTTACATGTCCTACCACAAACCTAGGTGCTACCCCGACATTAACAGCTGAGATGGAGGCAGTCTGCTCAGTGTGCTGCCCCGTTGCTGTGGATGACCATGGCGGGCATCCTCTGGAGGCACAGGGCCTTGGTGGCTCCATCATACTGACTGTAACAAAGGTGCTTCAGTATCCCCCGTGTGCTCACCTGCTGGTGGTAAGTGGGGGGGGGGGGGGGGCGCAGGAGTCATTGTTGGACGAAGAGTGAGGTGCCACCTGCCCTGGAGGTGGCATGAAAGGAATGCCCCAGGACAGCTGGCATGCTTCTCCTCCTCCATCTGTGTCCATGATGGCACTTTCCTGTCTCCCTGAGGGGAAGGACCACCCGTAGAGAGGTCCATATTCCTCTCGCTTACACTCTGTTGCACGGAGCCCATGGAAACAGTGGAGTGCAGGTCAGATCACATGTGGCTTGGAGTGCTCAAGCAGACTCACCACGGAGCTTGCCAAACTCTTGACTGAGGAAGCCATACGCTCAAATGCCTGAGACACGGAAGATGTCATGACTTACATGGACTCCTCCATGGCACGCGCAAAGCCACACATGACCTCAGGCATCTCCAATATGTTTTCCACACGGCTTTGCTGCACATCCGGCAGACTTCTCGTTGAAACAAACAGAGGATTATCTAGAACGTGGGGCTGAGAAGGGACCTGGTCCCAGCTGGCACATGCTCCCTCAGCTGCTGGGACGTATCTGGGTCGTGCACACCAGCTTGTGACCCAGATTCTAATCTTAAACCCCCTGTGGACCATGTAGATGCATCTGCGCTGGCGGAGGTGGAAGAAGAGGCAGGTGACGGTGCACCCTCTGGGGCATTGTCTCCATTTTCCTCCCCAGGGGAGGGTTTTTTGGGCTTGTGGCATTCCAGGACACGAGTGCAGGCACCTGCAGTGGAGACACAAACAAAAACATATTAAGCATCAGATGCACATGAGTTCACACACTTTCCTTTGGTGTGCAAGACTGGAGATGTCACTTCATCCTCATGCCTTGTGGATCCTGCCTCGCCATCTGTGTTTGTCCTGCCTCCCTCCACTCTTGCAATGTCTGATGCCTTCTCCTGAGCAAGGGTCAGAACCCTGATGTCTGGAACACCTCCACCTGTCTTTGCCTGCTCGCACTTGTTGTGGGTGCATTTATTCTGCAGGAAACAGTGCAGATTTAATGACATGTCAAAAGACACATTGGAACCATTGTAACATGCATCTACATCACTCATTCTGGAGTGGCTTTCGCACGACACATCCAAGCACATAAACAATGCCAATCATTATCTTGGTGCATAATCATTGAGTGTATGGTACCAAGGCTGCTAACGCATTCCACTAGCATGCCTTGTCTATCCTCTGTCTTAAAGACATGAAGCCAGGGAGGAAAATTAATGCAGCAGCTTCGCCGATCTGAGCAAGTTACTGATCCGGTTGTGACACTGCCCGTCACCCCATGGTTCGGGATCTCCTCTGCTATCTCCATCCAAGCTGCCTTGGTCAGGCAGGAGGGTCTTCTGACCCCATCTGCAGGAAAGAGGACCTCCCGCCTTCCCCTGATGGCAGGGGGAGAACCTGCAGGGAGGCATCACTGAACCGTGGGGCGGGACACTGCCTGCTCGCTGACATCTGCTTTGCTTTAGCCGAGGGGAAAAAGTAATGGAGAGTTGGTGCTGGGTTTGACAAATTAAGGGAGGCAAAAGCTTCCTGAATTAAGTAAAAGATTTAATTTTCTTAAATCTGAACAGGCTTACATGACAGGAAGGTTGCTAACACAGAGTGCTTTATATATCCATGACGATCATGATGCTTGACCCAGTGACGGTGGGTTCCACCAATGCAAGGTCACCCCCACTGCACGATCCCATGTGACTCCGGTACTCATCGCCACAACATTCATTTAAATATACAATCACATGGGATACGGGAAAAATGGCAGAAGCGGAAGTTACGCCAACTTCCGGTTCTGCCTTCGGGAACAACACAGGACTCATAAAATGTGCTTAACACAAAGCTGAATTATTTACTATTTATCCAGAATATTAAACTCCAGCCACGTTATAGGGATTATTCTCATCAGTAGAAACAAACCCCAACTGTAGAATAGAAACATAGAAAAGTTATGGTACAGAAGGAGGCCATTCAGCCCATCATGTCCACACTGACCGTTAAGAGTTATCCAGCCTAATCCCACTTTCCAGCTCTTGGTCTGTAGCCTCGCAGGTTACGGCTCCTCAATTGTATATCCAAGTACTTTTTAAATGTGATGAGGGTTGCTGCCTCTATCACCCTTTCAGGCAGTGAGTTCCAGACACCAACCCACACCCCTCTGGGTGAACAGATTTCTCAACTGTCTTCCAATCCTTCTGCCAGTTACTTTAAATCTATGTCCCCTGGTTATTGATCTCTCTGATAATGGAAACAGCTCCTTCCTATCCACTCTATCTCAGCCCCTCAATTTTATTCACCACAGCCTCCTCTGTTCCAAAGAAAACAACCCTCGCCTATCACAGAATCGCTACAGTGCAGAAGGAGGCCAATTGGCCCATCGTGTCTGCACCGGTTCTCTGAAAGAACAATTTCCTCAGTTCCATTCCCCTCCAGAAACTTTAACCCTAACCAATCTTTCCTCACACTAATATTCTCCAGTCTTAGTGGCATCCTTGTAAATCTACTCTGTACTCTCTAATGCAGTCACATCCTTCCTGTGATGCAGTCAGCAGAACTGCACACAGTACTCCAGCTGTGGCCTAACCAGTGTTGTATACAGTTCCACTGTAACCTCCCAGCTCTTATATCCTACACCTTGGCAAGAAAAGCAAGCATCACATCTGCCTTCTGAACCACTTATCTACCTGTCCAGCCACCTTCAGCAATTTGTGGACATGCACTCCAATGTCCCTCTGTTCCTCTACACTTCTCAGTATCCTACCATTTATTGTGAATTCCCTTGCCTTTTTTGCCCTCCCCAAATGCATTCTATGGATTGAATTCCATTTGCCATTTTCTGCCCATCTGCCCAATCCATTGACATCTTCTTGCAGTCTACAGCTTTCTTCCTCACTGTCAACCTGACAGCCACGTTTTGTCTGATCTGTAAATTTCTTAATCATGCCCCCAATCTTTAAGTCAAAAGCATTATATACACAGTAAAAACTTTGTTATCTGGCACTTTGCCAACTAGAAAGTTTTATTATCCAGAATTTCTGAAAACCTCTGAGGCTTTTCTCCCAATGCTGAGTTTTCCCGAGTGCAGCCGACTGTCATCTTAGTGGTGCTGTTGGCAGTCCATCTTGTCACTGTGCTTATGCAGTGTTGTCCTTTATCTCCCCATCCACCCAGTATGGCATCCAATAAAACATTGACAGGAAAAGGGGGAAAGTGGAAAAGGGTTGTGTTGATGCTACACCAGAAAATAGACATTTGCAGACGTCTTGAAAGAGGTGAAAATTGTAATGTGTTGATGAATATAATGTTGGTTCATCAACCATATACAACATCTAGGATCAAAAAGACCAGTTGTTGAAATTCTTTGCTGGTTCTGAGACTAATAAAGCTGTGGAACAACACCGTCCTCTACAGAAACCTAAATTAGAGCAGCTAGACAGTGCGTTGTATGAATGGTTTTTGGTGAAACGCTCAGAGGATGCCCCAGTCTCAGGCCCAATGCTCATTGCAAAGGCAAAAGACTTTCATAAGCAACTGGAATTGACTGAACCATGTGCATTTTCCAATGGATGGATTTATTGCTTTAAAGAGCAGCATGGCATTAGAAGACTAGATATAACCGGTGAACAAAAATCAGCTGACCATGAGGCTGCAGAAAAGTATTGTGATTTTATCAACAAATTAATTACTGAACATGATCTATCCCCAGAAGCAATTTATAACACAGATAAAACAGACCTATTTTGGCACGGTTTGCCTAATTCTACCCTAGCTGGTGCGAGTGAATCTAATGCAGCTGGTTTAAAGCAAAATAAAGACAGAATAACAGTGCTTGCAAGTGCTAACGTTGCAGGAACGCACTGTGAAGCTTTGGGTGATTGGCAAATATAATCATCATGCAGCATTTAAAGGAGTAAAACATTTTCCTGTTGATTACAAAGCATAAATGGACGAGGAAATGGGCGAGGTCTTAAATGAATATTTCTCGTCCGTATTTACCGTGCAGAAAGTCATGGAAGCTCGTGAGTTCAAGGGAGAGAACACCGATATTCTGGAGCAGAACAACATTACAAAGGAGGAGGTGTTGGAGGTTTTGAAGTGCATTAAGGTGGATAAATCCCCAAGGCCTGAGGTACCGGAAGACTGGAGGATAGCTAATGTTGTGCCTTTATTTAAGAAGGGCAGCAGGGATAAGCCAGGGAACTACAGGCCGGTGAGCCTTACATCAGTGGTGGGAAAATTATTGGAAGGGATTCTGAGAGACAGGATTTATATGCATCTGGAAAGGCATGGTCTGATTAGGGATAGTCAGCATGGCTTTGTGCGTGGGAAATCATGTCTCACGAATTTGATTGAGTTTTTCGAGGAGGTGACCAAGAGGATTGACGAGGGCAGGGCGATGGACGTTGTCTACATGGACTTTAGCAAGGCCTTTGACAAGGTCCCGCATGGTAGGCTGGTCCAGAAGGTTCAAACACATGGGATCCAGGGTGAGCTAGCAAATTGGATACAAAATTGGCTTGGTGATAGGAGGCAGAGGAATTTGTTTTTCAGATTGGAGGCCGGTGACCAGTGGTGTGCCACAGGGATCGGTGCTGGGCCCTCTGTTGTTTGTCATATATATTAATGACTTGGATGTGAATGTAAGGGGCATGATTAGTAAGTTTGCAGATGACACCAAAATTGGTGGTATAGTGGACAGTGAAGAAGGTTGTCCAAGGTTACAACAGGATATAGATCAACTGGGAAAGTGGGCAAGGGATTGGCAAATGGAATGTAACGCAGACAAGTGTGAAGTGATGCATTTTGGGAAGTTAAACCAGGGCAGGACACATACAGTGAATGGCAGGGCCCTGGGGAGTGTTCTTGAGCAGAGAGACCTTGGGGTGCGAGTACATAGTTCCCTGAAAGTGGCAACACAGGTAGACAGGGTGGTGAAGAAGGCATATGGCATGCTTGCCTTCATCGGCCGAGGCACTGAGTACAAGAGTTGGGATATCATGTTACAGTTGTACATGATTTTGGTGAGGCCGCATTTGGAGTACTGTGTGCAGTTCTGGTCGCCGCACTACAGGAAAGATGTGATTAAGCTGGAGAGGGTGCAGAAAAGATTCACAAGGATGTTGCCTGGTTTGGAAGGCTTGAATTATAAAGAGAGATTGGATAGGCTGGGTTTGTTTTCCCTGGAGCGAAGGAGGCTGAGAGGGGACATGATAGAGGTATATAAAATTATGAGAGGCATAGATAGGGTAGATAGCCAGAGTCTGCTTCCCATGGTAGGGGTGACTAAAACTAGAGGGCATAGATTTAAGGTGAGAGGGAGGAAGTTTAAAGGGGATCAAAGGGGTAAATTTTTCACACAAAAAATAGTGGGTACCTGGAATGAGCTGCCTGAAGAGGTGGTGGAGGCAGGAACAATAGCGACATTTGAATGGCATCTGGACAGGTACTTGAATGAGCAAGGCATAGAGGGATGGAATTAATGCAGGCAGATGGGATTAGTATAGATAGGCATTATGGTCAGCATGGACACGGTGGGCCGAAGGGCCTGTTTCTATGCTGTTTGTCTCTATGACTCTATAAAGTAATGCATGAAGGGACAAAGACATTTTTTATGATTAGTTTCACTGTTTTTATACCTGCAGTGAAAGAATATTTTAGAAACATAAGAAAGATAGCAGAACTATTCTTTTATTAGACAATTGTTGAGCTCACCCTCATGAATCGAAGTTCGTGCCTGGTAATATTTTTACCATCTTCCTGTCTGCCAATTGATTCAACCAATGGTCCAGAACGTCATCCAGAATGTGAAATAATTTTACAGGAGAGATTTCCTAAGAAAGTTAATCAATCATGAAGGCACGATCCAAAACTTCCAATCAAATTATAATATTAAAGATGTAATTTTCAATGTGACTTGTACATGGAATTTGGTTAAAGGTGAAACATTAAGGAGGGCTTGGAGAAAACTGTGGCCCAGTGTTATGTTTGCAGAAGTGTCTTCTGATGAAGAGGAATTTGAAGGCTTTAATGTTCACCATAAAAATATAAAAAATCACAAATTCCTGACAGTCTGAGGGATGTTCCTTCTGCAAACCCAATCGAGCAGCTTAGTGAAAATGATGTAGAAGATTGGGTTGAAGTTGACAAGGAGGTTGAAGTGACACATGTTGTTAGTGATGTGGAAATAATGAGAGTCCTGAATGCTGAGAAGTCTAAGGAAACTGAATATGACTCTGCAGAAGAAGATTTTAGTGAGGAACAGAAAATAACTTGGGCTAATGCTGCTTCAGGATTTGATACATGAATCAAATTTACTGAAAGGCAGATTTGTTATTCTGCACAAGAGTTTATGTAGCTACATATTTTGCACTCTATTTTCATGCAAAAAAGACATGTAGGCAAACTGAAATCCAAAATCTTTTCAGGAAAGCTCCCAAGGGCTTGCCATAGGCTCAGTACAGATTCTGTCCCGTCATCTTCTACATCTAGTGTTTTAGTGTAATTTATACATTAAGTTTACTGTTTCTCAAGAATTCTATGCATCATTACTGCCTCAAGATTTCTGTACTGTACATCTTGTACTTTGCATGTAATCATTTTTATTAAAATTAAAACTGCTGCATTGTATTGCCTTGGTAGCACGACTCTTGATTAACTGGAATTTGATTACCCAGCACCTCTCAGGTCCAGCATTTGCCAGATAATAAAGCTTTGACTGTACCACAAAATGTGAGGGGCCTGGTACTGAGCCCCGTGGAACCCCACTGGAAATAGGCTTCTCGTCATTGTTCAGTTCTGGATGTGACTAACAGCAGCAACAGCAGAATCCAACTCCTGCAGTTATATGGGAAATCATTGGTGTCTCAACAGCAGCGATGACTGAGTGAATCCCTTCCCACGCACGGAGCAGGTGAACGGCCTCTCCCCAGTGTGAACTCGCCGGTGTGTCAGTAAATCCTTTTTAATTTTAAATCTCTTCTCAGTCAGAACATTGAAAAGATCAGTTATCAATGTGAACAAGTTGGTGTTCATTGAAGTGGGAGGACTGAGTGAATCCTTTCCCACACACTGAGCAGGTGAACAGTGTCTCCTCAGTGTGAACTCGCTGGTGTCTCTGCAGGGCGGATGAGTGAGCGAATCTCTTCCCACACTCAGAACAGGTGAACGGCCTCTCCCCAGTGTGAGTTCGCTGGTGTGTCTGCAGGTCTCTTCTGCTTTTAAATCTCTTCTCACAGTCAGAACATGTAAATGGTCTCTCACCAGTGTGAACTCGTTGGTGTTTCAGCAGGTTGGAGGTCTGAGAGAATCCTTTCCCACACTCAGAGCAAGTGAATGGTCTCTCCCCAGTGTGAACTCGCTGGTGTGTCAGAAGGCTGGATAAATGAGTGAATCTCTTCCCACACACAGAGCAGGTGAACGGCCTCTCCCCAGTGTGAGTGCGCTGGTGTGCCATCAAATCCTTTGTACTTTTAAATCTCTTCTCACAGTCAGAACATGTAAACGGTCTCTTATCAGTGTGAACAAGTTGGTGTTTCAGCAGGTTGGATGACAGAGTGAATCTTTTCCCACACTCAGCGCAGGTGAATGGCCTCTCCCCAGTGTGAACTCGCTGGTGTCTCAGCAGGGTGGATGAGAGAGCAAATCTCTTCCCACACATGGAGCAGGTGAAAGGCCTCTCCCCAGTGTGAGTGCGTTGGTGTGTCTGTAGATCCCTTGTGTTTTTAAAGCTCTTCTCACAGTCAGAACATTTAAAAGGTCGCTCCCCAGCATGAATGCGCTGGTGTATACAGAGGGTGGATGAACAGGCAAATCCCTTCCCACACATGGAGCAGGTGAACGGTCTCTCCCCAGTGTGAACTCGCTGGTGTATGTACAGGCTGGATGAACATGCAAATCCCTTCCCACACACGGAGCAGGTGAATGGCCTCTCCCCAGTGTGAGTGCGTTGGTGTGTCTGTAGATCCCTTGTGCTTTTAAAGCTCTTCTCACAGTCAGAACATTTAAATGGTCGGTCTCCAGTATGAACTCGTTGGTGTATACAGAGGCTGGATGAACATGTAAATCCCTTCCCACAGACGGAGCAAGTGAACGGCCTCTCCCCAGTGTGACTGCGTCGATGAGTTTCCAGCCGGGATGGGAAATTGAATCCCTTCCCACAGTCCCCACATTTCCATGGTTTCTCCGTGGTGTGGGTGTCCTTGTGTCTCTCCAGGTTGGATAATCACTTGATGCCTTGTCCACACACAGAACCCATGTACAGTTTCTCTCCGCTGTGAATGATGTGATGTTTTTTCAGGCTGTGTAACTGGTTAAACCTCTTTCCACAGTCAGTGCACTGGAACACTCTCACTCGGGTGTGTGTATCTCAGTGTTTTTCCAACCACAATGATGTTTGAAATCTTTTCCCACAGAGAGAACAGACAAACATTTCTCCTTCCACGTTCAAAGCCAGGTGATATTCAGGTCCTGATGAATCGAGTGACTCTGTCAGATCTTGATGTAATGTTTGGTTTGAGTTTCCTGTCTGCAAATCCTCCCCGTCTGAGCCCCTGTAAAAGGAGTTTACAAAATTCATTACTGTCAGTCCAGGATAGAAATTCAGAAGAGACAAACATTTCTCTTGGTTTGAATTTGCAGTGTGTAAATCCTCCTCATCCAAGTCTCTGTAAAAGGAATTTACAAAAGCCAGTCATTTCAGGATAGAAATTTTTCACATTCTCTCCTCCTGCTTCCTGGCCCAGGATGGCCGCACATGTGCCCTGCTGTCTATTGCCCTGAGGAGAAGCAATATAGTCCAACCCTCACAGCAACCTGCAATCCACCTACATTTCCAGATAGGGAGACTGCGTTTAGAAACGCTCACCAACACGACTCCAGTAAAACATCCCAGGAGAAAAAGGGGGAGCAGTATGTGTGCCTGACCTGATATCCCCTTCCACAAGCCTGTTACTCAACCCCACCCCCATGTCTACAGCTCAACATAGCAGCTTGAAGTTTCCTGGACCTTGAGTCAGCCCGCCCAGGTGTGACACAGCACAAGGGAAGTCTTGATAACTGAGCTAAGTTTCTTTTAAAGTTTTGGGCTTTGATGTTACAGTTTATTAATCCTCAGTTCCTCCAAAACAGCTGGAAATCTAGTGGCCATGAACCTGGGCCTGTTACCTGGCGAAAATCCCACAGCTGCAAACGTGGCACCTGGAGGGTATTAAATGGGTTTACATTCGACACTCTGTTTCTCAAGCTTCCCCGCCCACCCAGTCCCCATTTAGAGACACACCCTGACCAGTCTCCAGTTCTCCTCCATTTAGAGACGCTCCTTGACCAGTCTCCATTTCGAGACGCTCCCTGACCAGTCTACATTGCTCCTCCATTTAGAGACGCTCCCTGACCAGTCTCCATTTCTCCTCCATTTAGAGACGCTCCTTGACCAGTCTACATTGCTCCTCCATTTAGAGACGCTCCCTGACCAGTCTCCATTTCTCCTCCATTTAGAGACGCTCCCTGCCTCTCCTGGATTTTGGGATAGTCTCGACTCTTTGTTAAGATTCGGCCCGGAGGGAAGCGGTGGAAGCCGCGGCTGTGGATTGATCTTGTTGTTATCTCCCTGTTTAGATTGTCTCCTGACTCCGCACTCGGTGTGTCTGCAGCCTGCCAGCCCCGGGCTTTATTAACCCGCCTCCCTCTCACCTGCTGGAACCGCGCAGTCTCTGCCTCAGACCCTGCCGGCCGCACACGCTCAGCTCACACTCCCCTGGCTGATTGACGGCAGCTCAGGACCAATAGAAAGTGCAGGGGCGGAGCTGGAGGACCGATAGAGGCGACCTCCAACCAATCGGAGCGAGCGAGGGGGCAGGTCTGGCGCCACGGAGAAGGTGCGGCCGCACTGGACCTCCAGTCCCGCCCCCTCTTGCTAATGGGCTGGAGGTGCCGTCAATCAAATGACGTCAGGTGGGAGGTTGCCCGGGAGCTTCAAGTACCGAGTGCGCATGCGCATTGCTGTACAGCGGGGCTTCTCCCGGGAACAGGCCCGGTGTTAACGGCTGCCAGATTTCCAGCTCTTTTGGGGGAATTAAAGATTAATAAAGTGTAACATCAAAGGAGAAAACTTTAAAGGAAACTGAGCTCAGTTATAAAGGGGCCTGGGGGAGGGAGGAACCATTTGGGACACAGCACAGGGCAGGAGGTCCCCCCTCCCTGGTTCCACAAAGACTCACCTTGGACTGGGCCACACCTGGGCAGGGCTGGCTCGAGGTGCAGGAAGCTGCAAGCTGATAGGCTGAGCTGTGGGCTGGGAGGAGTTGGGGGGTTTGACTGACAGGCCTGGGGAGGGGGATATCAGGGCAGGTACACACACTGCTCCCCCTTTTCCTCCTGGGATGTTTTACTGGAGTCGTGTTGCTGAGTGTTTCTAAACTCTGTCTCCCTATCCTGGTAATGTCGGTGGATTGGAGGTTGCTGTGAGTGTTGGACTATGTTGCCTCTCCTCATTCTTCCTCCTCCCACTCTGAGTTCCAGGCTGCAGGCTCCGGAGGCTCGCTGCATCTCTCTCCACAGATGCTGTCTGACCTGCTGAGTATTTCCAGCATTTTCTCTTTGTTTCAGATTTCCAGCATTCACAATATTTTGCTTTTATTTTAGTGCAAGCGTTGCTCACAGAACTGAGTCAAGATACACAGACGGACCAATTAAGAGCCAGTTTGTATCGGGGTGCGTTTTGGATGTGAAATGCAGTCCCTGACTTCCTGTGTTGGTCTTTTTTGTTGCAACAGTTTGATCTGGAGTGGAGATGCAGGGGCAGCTGCTGGCTTTAATCCCGAGTACTTTTGAGCCCAGTCAGGCCCAGCAATTTCCAATGTGAGACTGTCAAGGGAGGTAGATTCCAGGGGAGATGAGGTTGCTAAATAGACACCAACCACTCAATCTGAAAAAGCATTGTTTGAGTAATAAGTATTTCTGTAGAGACTTTTAATCTTTTTACATACACCCCACACTCTGAATGCTATGTGGTAGTGGACAAGGGTTCCACATCGTCTCAAGGCTTTAATGGTAATGATACTATCGTGTTTGCAGGAAAGGCTTCCGAACTCCAGTTGGAAGGTCTCACCTGCACTGTGCCATCACTGATATGTATGACCATAGCAGAAAGGGGAATATTGGGAACCGATGTGTTAGATCAGTAAGGAGGAATTATCGATTATAATCGTGATTGCAAGTGGCTAGGATCAGGGGGTAAGAATGTTGTAGTAATCTCAGACACTCACTCTGTTTACAATCAGAAAGGCATGTTTGCACGAACCTCCTAAATATTGTTACGAACGACCGCTCAAGTCAAAGCCCCCAGGGGTCATAGTCTAAGGATATGGGGTAAACCATTCAGGACTGAGATGAGGAGAAATTTCTTCACTCAGAGAGTGGTGAACCTGTGGAATTCGCTACCACAGAAAGCAGTTGAGGCCAAAACATTGTATGTTTTCAAGAAGGAGCTAGATATAGCTTTTGGGTTTAAAGGGATCAAAGGATATGGGGCGAAAGTGGGATGATCAGCCATGATCGTAATGAATGGTGGAGCAGGCTCAAAGGGCCGAATGGCCTACTCTTGCTCCTATTTTCTATGTTTCTATGTTAATCAAAATATATGATTCTGATTCCAGTGGGAGCAACACACTGTCAATTCACTCCCGTCGCTCCACAGATAGCCTAACATATCACTTTAAACTTTCCAAATTAAAGAAATCCACAGCCGAATTGAACCATCTATTAACCCCTGAATGAGGCAAACCAAACCAGGTGTCTTTAGATCAACAAATTAACTGTTTTTTTGAAAAACTAAACTCTTCAACACTACTAAGATAAAAACATTTAAAATAGAAAAATTAGTGTCCTTTCAGATTTACACTTTCTGATGAGTAATCCTTTGATTAAAGTCCACTCGCAGTCTTCCAGGGTCCTATGAGGGAAGAAAAATGTCCAATGTCCGAAGCTTCGACTCCTCTTTCGTCCAGCGACGACCACCACAGATCAAAAACTCGCAAACACTCTTCAATGAATCAATTTGGTTTTAGAATTTTGAGGGATAATAAAAGTCACAGTCCAACTTCCCTTCCTTCAGTTTAAATTACAGAGATCTCTGTTCATTTCATGCTGGCCCAGCTGTCAGAACAGTCTGTCTCAACTAAAAGCCAGTCCAAAAGTTAATCGCAACATTGTATAACAGATTCTCAGTCTCTGCATGGCTGTGTCCAAGGCAACCAGGATGCACCTGCTGAAATTGGTTGGTTCCCTCCCTGTATGGTTGTATCTAACAGCAACCAGAATGCACCGACTCGGTATCTCCTGAGGCTTGCTTGTTCTTAAAGCAGTATTGATCCTTTGCTGTCTTAAAGACATACTGCATACTTCCCGAAAAAAAAAACAGGATCATAACAACATGCTAATGTACATATCAAACAGCTCATTCAGAAACACTTTGCCATCTTTGCCACTAACAAACATGATTGTGGGCAGATGGAAGGAGAGGAATCCGTTAACGGACCTCCTCACCCATTCGTTAAACAGTACCCGATCCCCAAAGAAAGCCACCCAGACATTAGAGAAACAAATTCAGTCCCTCATTACACAGGGCATTACAAGGCAAGGTAATTTCAGACCAACTCACCAATTTGGTCCATAAAGAAACCAGACGGTTTTCTTTTTATAAAGAAACCAGACGGTAGTGGGAGATTACTTATCGATTACCATAAACTCAACTCCGTAATGCCAGCCTGTTCTCCTGTTGGTTGAGAAGACTCCACTCTTTTATCAAAAGTACAAGTTGGTTCAAAAGTATTTCTCCATCCTGGACGTATCTAATGGGTTTTGGGACACTCCCATTAAAAAGGAAGATCAATATAAATTCACTTTTACATTTGAGGATCAGAGTTACACTTGGACTTGTCTGCATTACATAACATTCCTACAATTTTTCATAAGCGAATGGCAGCAGCCCTGAAGGGTTTTCCTAGACCCGAGTGCCTGTTAACGAACTGCTAACAATTCTGACTCGGGCGGGTCTTAAAGTTAATCCACAAAAGGCTGAGTTATTCCAAGAAACAGTCACTTTCCTGGGTGCTTTAATCACTCCGGAGGGAACAATCCTGGACACCCACAAAGTAGAAATTATACAGAGACTGCCGATCCCCAGATCTAAAACTGCCCTTCAATTGTTTCTAAGCTTGGTTAGATATCAGCGAAACTTGATTCCTGACTTTGCCGCAATGGCAAAACCACTGCACGAACGTCAAAAGTTCCAGGTGATGACGTTCAGGGTGACTGGAAAGAGAGCCTGACAATGCCGAAACATGGTGGTTATGCAGGCTACTGGTTTAATCATGACCAACCCTACTCAGCTGTTCCACTTAAGAGGTCGCATCTACACAGCACATTTAAACTGCTGTGTGTTGTCAGGAATACGCTGGAAGAATGCAGCCAATTGCATATGTGTGACAAATCCTGCAAGGGACAAAGACAACGTCATTCTGCATGCGAGCATATCTACTGTCTATGTTCTGGACTGTCCAACATCCCAGGAATCAATCCAGTGAACCTTTGTTGCACCCATTCTAAGGCAAGTATATCCTTCCTTCAGTACAGAGACCAGAAGTGTACACAGTACTCCAGGCATGGTCTCACCAAAGCCCTATACGATGGCAGAAAGACTTCCTTGTTCTTGGACTCCAACCACCTCCCCACCCCCCCCTTCCCCACCCCCTCTCCCCCCCACCCCACTTGCAATAAAGGCCAACAGACCACTTATTAGTCTTATCCTGAAACCGTCTCTGCCAAAGAAAATCCTTGAAGGCACAGTCGTCTCTTGTATGTTTTTATTCCTCTGTTTTACTCTGCAATTATTTAACATGGAGCGACTTCAAGAAATATGAACGAAGCTTAACACCTTTCAAATGTTTCCTCCTTGTCAAGGAACTGACTCCCAGGATCACAAATGAAAAAGGGAGGAAACTCACTGCGATACTAATACTGAACAACTAGGCATCTTTCGTAATGGAAGCATCAGAGCCAGATTCCCGAGATTTCCTTCCACTCTAGTTAATGCTGTTCATACCCACCCTGCACTTCATGGCCCCTGATTGGAAATGAATGGGAACATTGGTCCCATTGGAGTTGTGTATGAGTTCACAGCCCTGAGCTCATCTCAGGTGTCGTGTTGACCTTGGAGTAGCAGCTGCTCTGTCTGAAGTGGAGAATCAATGTCTGTGTAATAAAAAAAATTGAGGCTGAGCTAGAGAGATAGAGAGAGAGAGGCAGACAGACAAAGGGCGAGAGGCAGAGTGAACAAGAGCATGATAAAACAAAAGACAAAGGGGGGGACAGGTAGGGTGATAGAACATAGAACATTACAGCGCAGTACAGGCCCTTCGGCCCTCGATGTTGCGCCCACCTGTGAAACCATCTGACCTACACTATTCCATTTTCATCCATATGTCTATCCAATGACCACTTAAATGCCCTTAAAGTTGGCGAGTCTACTACTGTTGCAGGCAGGGCGTTCCACGCCCCTACTACTCTCGGAGTAAAGAAACTACCTCTGACATCTGTCCTATATCTATCACCCCTCAACTTAAAGCTATGTCCCCTCGTGTTTGCCATCACCATCCGAGGAAAAAGACTCTCACTATCCACCCTATCTAACCCTCTGATTATCTTATATGTCTCTATTAAGTCACCTCTCCTCCTCCTTCTCTCTAACGAAAACAACCTCAAGTCCCTCAGCCTTTCCTCGTAAGACCTTCCCTCCATACCAGGCAACATCCTAGTAAATCTCCTCTGCACCCTTTCCAAAGCTTCCACATCCTTCCTATAATGCGGTGACCAGAACTGCACGCAATACTCCAGGTGTGGTCTCACCAGAGTTTTGTACAGCTGCAGCATGACTCCGAGCAGTGGCTCCGAAACTCGATCCCCCTACTAATAAAAGCTAACACACCATATGCCTTCTTAACAGCCCTATTAACCTGGGTGGCAACTTTCAGGGATTTATGTGCCTGGACACCAAGATCTCTCTGCTCATCTACACTACCAAGAATCTTCCCATTAGCCCAGTACTCTGCATTCCTGTTACTCCTTCCAAAGTGAATCACCTCACACTTCTCTGCATTAAACTCCATTTGCCATCTCTCAGCCCAGCTCTGCAGCCTATCTATGTCCCTCTGCAACCTACAACATCCTTCGGCACTATCCACAACTCCACCGACCTTCGTGTCATCCGCAAATTTACTAACCCACCCTTCTACACCCTCATCCAGGTCATTTATAAAAATGACAAACAGCAGTGGCCTCAAAACAGATCCTTGCGGTACACCACTAGGAACTAAACTCCAGGATGCACATTTGCCATCAACCACCACCCTCTGTCTTCTTTCAGCTAGCCAATTTCTGATCCAAAGCACTAAATCACCTTCAATCCCATACTTCCGTATTTTCTGCAATAGCCTACCGTGGGGAACCTTATCAAACACCTTACTGAAATCCATATACACCACATCCACAGCTTTACCCTCATCCACCTGTTTGGTCACCTTCTCAAAAAACTCAATAAGGTTTGTGAGGCACGACCTACCCTTCACAAAACCGTGCTGACTATCGCTAATGAACTTATTCTTTTTAAGATGATTATAAATCCTATCTCTTATAACCGTTTCCAATATTTTATCCACAACCGAAGTAAGGCTCACAGGTCTATAATTACCAGGGCTGTCTCTACTCCCCTTCTTGAACAAGGGGACAACATTTGCTATCCTCCAGTCTTCCGGTACTATTCCTATCGACAATGACGACATAAAGATCAAGGACAAAGGCTCTGCAATCTCCTCCCTGGCTTCCCAGAGAATCCTAGGATAAATCCCATCTGGACCAGGGGACTTATCTATTTTCACACTTTCCTAAATTGATAACACCTCCTCCTTGTGAACCTCAATCCCATCTAGCCTAGTAGTCTGTATCTCAGTATTCTCCTCGACAACATTTTCTTTCTCTACTGTAAATACTGACGAAAAATATTCATTTAACGCTTCCCCTATCTCCTCTGATTCCACACACAACTTCCCACTACTATCCTTGATTGGCCCTAATCTAACTCTAGTCATTCTTTTATTCCTGATATACCTATAGAAAGCCTTAGGGTTTTCCTTGATCCTATCCGCCAATGACTTCTCGTGTCCTCTCCTCGCTCTTCTTAGCTCTCCCTTTAGATCCTTCCTGGCTAGCTTGTAACTCTCAAGCGCCCTAACTGAGCCTTCACGTCTCATCCTAACATAAGCCTTCTTCTTCCTCTTGACAAGCGCTTCAACTTCTTTAGTAAACCACGGCTCCCTCGCTCGACAACTTCCTCCCTGCCTCACAGGTACATACTTATCTAGGACACGCAGTAGCTGCTCCTTGAATAAGCTCCACATTTCGATTGTGCCCATCCCCTGCAGTTTCCTTCCCCATCCTACGCATCCTAAATCTTGCCTAATCGCATCATAATTTCCTTTCCCCCAGCTATAATTCTTGCCCTGCGGTATATACCTGTCCCTGCCCATCGCTAAGGTAAACCTAACCGAAATGTGATCACTATCACCAAAGTGCTCACCTACATCTAAATCTAACACCTGGCCGGGTTCATTACCCAGTACCAAATCCAATGTGGCATCGCCCCTGGTTGGCCTGTCTACATATTGTGTCAGAAAACCCTCCTGCACACACTGGACAAAAACTGACCCATCTAAAGTACTCGAACTATAGTATTTCCAGTCAATATTTGGAAAGTTAAAGTCCCCCATAACAACTACCCTGTTACTCTCGCTCCTGTCGAGAATCATCTTCACTATCCTTTCCTCTGCATCTCTGGAACTATTCGGAGGTCTATAGAAAACTCCCAACAGGGTGACCTCTCCTGTTTCTAACCTCGGCCTATACTACCTCAGTAGACGAGTCCTCAAACGTCCTTTCTGCCCCTCTTTTACCATCTTCTCTGTTCTTACTGAAACATCTAAATCCCGGAACCTGCAACATCCATTCCTCTCCCTGCTCTACCCATGTCTTCAAAATGGCCACAACATCGAGATCCCAGGTACCAACCCATGCTGCAAGCTCACCCACCTTATTCCGGATGCTCCTGGCGTTGAAGTAGACACACTTTAAACCAAGTTCTTGCTTGCCAGTGCCCTCTTGCGTCCTTGTAACCTTATCCCTGACCTCACTACTCTCAACATCCTGTACACTGGAACTACAATTTAGGTTCCCATCCCCCTGCTGAATTAGTTTAAACCCCCCCGAAGAGCACTCGCAAATCTCCCCCCCCAGGATATTGGTACCCCTCTGGTTCAGGTGAAGACCATCCTGTTTGTAGAGGTCCCACCTACCCCAGAAAGAGCCCCAATTATCCAGGAAACCAAAACCCTCCCTCCTACACCATCCCTGCAGCCACGTGTTCAACTCTTCTCTCTCCCTATTCCTCGCTTCGCTAGCACGTGGCATGGGCAACAACCCAGAGATAACAACTCTGTTTGTTCTCGCTCTAAGCTTCCACCCTAGCTCCCTGAATTTCTGCCTTAAATCCCCATCTCTCTTCCTACCTATGTCGTTGGTGCCTATGTGGACCACGACTTGGGGCTGTTCCCCCTCCCCCTTAAGCAACCGCCCAAATATGTAACCTCACTTACCCAGCAGTCCCGCGTGCGCTCCGCCTATACACGAGAAATGGCTTCCGATTTCTTGGCGCGCTTTTCAAAGCTCTGCTCTCGCTGATCTCTCTCTCTCTCTGTGGCTTCCGATTTCTTGGCGCGCTTTTCAAAGCTCTGCTCCCGCTGTTCTCTCTCTCTCTCTCTCTGTGCCTTCCGATTTCTTGGCGATGGGGAGAAAGAGAAGCAGACAGAGAGAAGGGAAGAAGCAGAGACAGAGAGAGCTTAACTCTAGTCCTTCCACTTGCCATAAATAGAATGACAGAGTTTCGCCAATGGGAAATATCTGTAGTAATGAGAGGTCCAGGGGACTGTGTGGTCTGAATCATTTATCCACATTTTCACTTGGATAAATATGACCTGATCAGCGAGAGCCAGCGTGGATTTGTAAAAGGTTAAGTCATGTCTAACTAAACATGTTGTATATTTGAGGCGGTCACTAACATGGTAGATAAGGAAATGTCTATGGATGTAACATATATTAACTTCCAGAAGGCATTCGATAAAGTTCCACATGAGAGACTGTTAGCAAAAATGAAAGCACATGGAATTAGAGGCAACCTGTTACTTGGATAGGGAATTAGTTAGGAAGAGGAGACAGAGAGTAGGGTATTGGGCACGTACTCCAGTTGGCAGGATGTGACTAGTGGTGTTCCCCAGGGATCTGTACTGGGGCCTAGGCTTTCCACTATATTTATCAATAAATTTAATGATGGAAAAGAGATTTGTATATCCAAGTTTGTTGTGAATACTGAGTTAGGTGGCATATTGAGGATCGTAGATAGGAGCTAAAAATTGCAAAGGAACATTGATAGATTTAGTGAGTGGGCAAAACAATGGCAGCTTCAGCTCAGTGTGGGGAAGAATATTTTCTAACTGATTCAAAATTAGGAACTGTGGAAGGATAGAGAGATTTGGGGTTTCATGTACAGAAATCACTAAAAACTCGTGGACCGGTAGAAAAAAAAGAATTAAAATGTCTAATGGAATGTTCGCCTTTATCTGAAGGGTGAAAATAATGCTGGTATTATGCAACTAGTTACACATCATCTGATGTGAGGTGTTCAGTTCTGGGCACCACACCTTCAGAAGGATATATCAGCTGAGCAGGAGGTACAATGCATATTCACCACAATGATATCAGGGCTAAAAGGGTTAAATTGTGAGGGCTGGTCATATATACTAGGCTTGTATTCCATTGAGTGTAGAAGATTAAGGGGTGATCTAATTGAGCTATTTAAAGAGATTAAAGGATTTAACAGGGTTGATCAAAATTTCCTGTTGGTGGAATGCAGAATAAGATGGCACATCATTAAAATTAGAGTTGGGCCATTCAGGGGTACTGTCAGGAAGCAATTCTTCACACAAAGGGTAGTGAAATCTGGAACACCCACCACCACCCCCTCTAAAAAAAACGCTGCTGAGGATGGGGCTGAATGGAAACTGTCAAAACTTGTGATTGATGTATTTTTATTGGGTAAAGTTACAGGGATATGGAATCAAAAGGGGTAAATGTAGTTGCAATATGGATCAGTAATGATATAACTGAATAGCAGAACAAGCTGAAGGGGCTGAATGGCCTCCTCCCACTCATGTGTTCCTGTATTTTACAGGATCGCTGAGACTGATGCCCTGAGGCTCCTCTCACAACAGCAGGACCTTCTATTCCAGTTATGGAGCAAGGGTATTCAGGGTGGTCTGGACAGGACAACAACCTCCCCTTCATAGATACATGATCCCGAGGTGATGGTGCATCTGGGAGAATGATGGGCGGACACAGTGTGTGCTGTCATTTTGATGATAACCCTACCCTCATGAAACATACAGCCCCAGGAGTGAAATAAGGCTCTTTGGCTCCTGTTATCAGGGCTGCTGGAGCTGGTCAAGGCCTGACAGGACCCGACAAGCCCACTGGGAGATGATATAAAGCCGAATTAAGACTCAAATGCATCACTTTCATGATATAATTAGTTTTATTTTGAGAAAGGGTTAATTAATGAACTTTATAGTAAATGGGCCTCGAGGAAATAATAACCATAATATGGTAGAATTTTAGATTGAGTTTGAAAGTGATTAAGTTCAGTACAAAACTAGGGTCTTACATCTGAAAACAAACCACTTAGGTATTAAGGGTGAGTTGGCTAAAGTAGATGGGGAAACTACATTGAAAGATATGACAGCAGACAAGCAATGACGATCATTTTAAGAATTAATAAATAATTCGTAACGAATATACACTCCTTTAAGGCACAAAAACCCACAGAAAAAGTGGACCAACCGTGGCTAACAAGAGGAGTTAAAGATAGCATTAGATTGAAGGAAGAGGCTGAAATGTTATCAAAAAGAGTGGTAAGCCTGAGCATTTTAGAATTTAGCAACGGAGAACCAAGAAATTGATAAGGAAAGAATGGAGAATGAGTGCAGATTAACGGGAGACATAAAAACAGATTGTGAATGTTTCTACAGCTATGTAAAGAGGAAGAGATTAGAGGAAGTAAAGGTGGGCCTATTAGAGGCAGAGATAGGTGAAATTATAATGGGGAATAAGGAAATGGCAGAGACATTAAACAAATACTTTGTGCCTGTCTTCATGGTAGAATACACAAAAACAATCCAGAAATAGGGAACCAAAGGTCTAGTGGGAATGAGGAACTGAAAGAAATCAGAATACGTAAATAAATAGTAATGGAAAAATTAATGTGACTAAGTGGCAATACATTCCCTGGACCTGACGATCTTAATCCTAGTCATTTAAAAGAGGTATCTGCAGAGATAATGGATGCATTGGTTCTGATATTCCAGAACAGTTCCTAAGGATTGTAAGGTAGCAAAAATAACCTCACTATTCAAGAAAAGCAGAAGAGAGAAAAGGGAGAAACTATAGGCTAGTTAGTCTAACATCAGTAGGAGGCAAAATGCTAGAATCGATGATGAGGGAGGAGCTAACAGGGCACTTAGAAAATCAATGTGATTAAGCAGAGTCAACATAGACTTGTGAAAGGGAAATCATGTTTGACAAATCTGTTAGAGTTTCTTGAGGATGTAACTAGTAAGGTGGATAAGGGGGGAACCTGTAGTTTATTTGGATTTTCAAGAAACAAGAAGCATTTGATAAGGTGCCACACCAGTGGTTATTACACAAAATCAGGACTCGTTGGATTGAGTTTTTAGTTTTTAGTTTTAGAGATACAGCACTGAAACAGGCCCTTCGGCCCACCAAGTCTGTGCCGACCATCAACCACCCATTAATACTAATCCTACACTAATCCCATATTCCTACCACATCCCCACCTGTCCCTATATTCCCCTACCACCTACCTATACTAGAGTGATACTCCCGACCCAATTTTCTTTTGGACAATTATTTACCTCCAAGCACAAAAGAAGAAAATAACCTCATTAACTTTAACAAATGTGGTGCCTCAATCGATAGAATGCTTGTTTTTAAATATCATGACTCATGATAGATTTTATAATTTAAAATAATTAGTCACATTATAAAGATTCTAAACTAAACTGAACTTGTTTGCAGTTCAGATCTCATTATAATCTTGATGAAAATTTGGTTTTCCGCTTCAAAGGATCCAAATATTATGCAATGTAAAAATTGTACCAGATCTTGCTAGTACAGTGGAAAAGTAATGAGACTAGTGTTGTACCTCTAGGAAGCAAATCCTGCACTCCGGGTCCCACTACCTGGTGGGACGTCCTGCCCCATGTGCCCAAAGATCTGCGGCTCGAGAATCGGCCTGTTCAATAACCTGAAGACCAATGGCAGAAACTCGTGACCTTGAGTAGACGTCATCCTCGAATCAAGGGACAGCTGATGACGACCTCTACAATAACAAGTTTGAGCTTCTGTTGCATCATCCCCAAATCAGGCTCAAAAGTTTGGTAATGGCCCTGTGACAATGCAGCAGGTCCAATGGACAGCTGTATATCCCAACAGTGATGAACACTTCTGGCTCCTGTTCTACTGCATCAATTGGTGCAGTGGCAACTGCATTTAACAGCAAGGTGAGCTGAAAATCATAACTATTGTGGAGGCTTGGAGAAAGGCAGCACCCTGTATATACATATTCATACATGTACAGAGTATTGTGCCATCAGCCTCAGAAGCCCAGTGACCATTTATAGTGACTGCAGAGAGTTCACAGGATAGTTGCACTGTAGCCGATGTACAGCACTTGTGGTGCAGGACAACCTTTTCCAAATAATCTTAAGCAATGTCAAACCACACATTGAAGAAAGATGACCAGAGTTATACTCCTTGTCTTGCATCACTATGGTGCAAAAGACAGCTTCACACTGACTCAAGGTTTACAGTGTGACTGGGACAGTAGACAGTGAAAGTGGAGATGAACAATGAATGGAATTCAGCCATACACCTGAGCAAACTGATAAGTGGAAATTCCAGATCACTTCAGTTGCTGCAAAGCACAGGATATATTCAGTTTATACAGTTCATGCTCACTGCAGGATATTCACATACAGTAACCAATTTGTGCAGAGTTTTCAGAAATTACTTCAGACACACACTGCTGTGTAAATGGAAGCAAGTTTCAAATTCCTATTGACAGACCATTGTTTTTGCTGCAGACCAGCGACTTGCCAGCTACTGATCCTGAACCATTAATTTTAAACCATGTCAAATGAGCTGTGTCAGTTCTCAGGTGCTCTCTGCTAAGATATCCCATGAAGGCAAAAACAAACATTGGGAATTGGTCTGTGTATACACACACCTCCTTTTTTGGCCATTTGCAGAAGAACACTGACACACTGAGGTTGTGAAGGAGTATGCAGTTCCACCCACTTGCTTTCCTAGTTGAAGTTCATTTCGACCAAGGTGGAAGACTATAAACAATAAAGACGACTTAAAAAGATCTCCGGGCATCTTTGTGATTGGACAGCTTGGAAAAAAAAATCAACACTGTCAGTAAACTGACAGTTCCAATTTTTTTTGCAGACGGTCTCTTGGTCAAGGTCGAAAAAGGAGAAATCAATAGTGGATTTACGAAACCCCAATTTTGGAAATCTGCTACATGGCGGAAATGTCACAACCCTGAGTTACTTGTGAACTCACTGGTGTGTCAGAAGGTTGGATGACTGAGTGAATCCCTTCCCTCACTCTGAGCAGGTGAACAGCCTCTCCAGGGTGTGACAGCATGGATGAGTTTCCAGCTCAAATGGATAATTCAATCCCTTTCCACAGTCCCCAGATTTACATGGTTTCCTCCCAGTGTGGTTGTGCTTTTGATTCAACAGGGCAGATGATCGGCTGAAACCTCGTCCACACACAGAACACGTGTACAGTTTCTCCCCACTGTGATCGGTGCTTTTTCCTTCCATGTTCAGGTTGTGATAAATTGGGCGACTCCTTCAGATCCTGATCTGACGTTTGAATTGCATTTCACGGCTGCAATTCCTCCCCTTCTAAAACCCTGTGAAATTGATTTAAAAGAGAAAAAAGTGTGAGAGAATCCACAAAAACACAAAGGCAGGTTGTGAAATGGAAATGAATGAATCTGGAAATTTATGGGGCCGGCACAAGGAAAAAATGACCATGAAAGCTGCTGGATTGAGGCACAACCCCAGCTGGCTCACTAATGTCCTTCAGGAAAGGGAAATTGCCACCCAGTCTGGACCTACACAGGACTCTGCCTCACCAGGAGGAAAGAGAGAGAGAGGGCGAGCTGGGGGGGGGGGGGGGGGGGGTGGTGCAGGGAGAGGAGAAGTATTTTATTGATGTACAACTCAACCAGAACTTTGACAGAACCTCCCAAACCCTCAACTTCCATCATCTAGAAGGACCAGAGTAGCAGGTGTATGTGAACACCATCACCTCCAAGTTCCTCTCCAAGTCAAACACCATCCTGACTTGTCTGACATCCAGTACTGGATGAACAGAAACTTCCTCCAATTAAATATTGGGAAGTCTGAAGCCATTGTCTTCAGTTCCTGCTACAAACTCCACTCCCTAGCCATCAACTCAATCCCTCTCTCTGGCAAATGTCTGAGGCTAAACCAGACTGAACATAATCTTAATGTCATATTTGACCCCGAGATGAGCTTCCGACTGCACTGGTGCCATCACTCAGACCGCCTATTTCCACCTCAGTAACATTGCCAGACTTCACCACTGTCTCAGCTCATCTGCCTCTGATACTTACATCCATGTATTTGTTACCTCTCAACTTGACTATTCTAACACACTCCTGGCCGGCCTCCCACATTCTACCCTCTGTAAACTTGAAATCATCCAAAACTCTGCTGTCTGTGTCCTTACTCGAACCCAGTCCTGTTCACCCATCACCACTGTGCTCACTGGCCTACACAGACTCCCCAGTTAAGCAGCACCTCAATTTTAAAATCCTCATCCTTGTTTTCAAATCCCTCCATTCCCTCCCCCCTCACTATCTCTATAATCTCCTCCAGTCCTACCACCCTCCGAGAGATCAGGGATCATCTAATTCTGACATCTTGAGCATCCCTGATTTTCATTGCTCCACCACTGGTGGCCGTGCCTTCAGCTGCCAAGGCCATAAGCTTTGGAAATCCCTCCCTAATCCTCTCCGCCTCTCTACCTCACCTTCCCTGATTCAGACACTGATTAAAACCCACCTCTCTGATCAAGCTTTTGGTCGTCTGCCCTGATACCTGCTTTTGTGGTTCAGTGTCAAATGTTGCTTTTTGACACGCCTGTGTTTTAGCACATTAAAGGCACTACATAAATACAAGTCAATGTTATCATGAACATCACTGGGTAAAAATCCTGTAACTCCTTCCCTAACACCATTGTGGGAGCACCTTCACCACACAGACTGCAGAGGTTCAAGAAGGCGGCCCACCATCACCTTCTCAATGGGTAACTGGGGATTGGTAATATATGCTGGTCTGGCTAGTGACACCCATATCCCAAGAATGAAGTAAAAAATCAAACTGTATATGTAAAAAGATTAAAAGCCTCTACACATATACTTGGTACTAAAACAATACCCTTTTGCATTGAGTGTTTGGTGTCTGTTTAACAACATCATCTCCCCTGGAATCTACCTCCCTTGACAGTCTCACACTGGAAATTGTTGGGCTTGACTAGGCTCAAAAGTACTTGGAATTAAACTCAGCAGTTTCTCCTCCATCTCCACTCCAGACTGATGCAACAAAAAAGAACTAAACAGGAGGTCAGGGACCGACTTACACACCCAACACCCACCCCGATATAAACCAGCTCTTCATCTGTGTTTCTCAACTCAGTTCTGTGAGCAACGCCTGCAATAAAACAAAAACAAAATACTGCGGATGCTGGAAATCTGAAATTAAAAGGAGGAAATGCTGGAAATGCTCAGCAGGTCAGGCAGCATCTGTGGAGAGAGAAACAGGGTTAACGTTTCAGGTGCATTGAGCCACCAGAGCCTGCAGCCTGGAACTCGGAGTGGGAGAAGGAGGAAGAATGAGGAGAGGCAACATAGTCCAACACTCACAGCAACCTCCAATCCACCGACATTACCGGGACAGGGAGACAGAGTTTAGAAACACTCAGCCACACGACTCCAGTGAAACATCTCGGGAGGAAAAGGGGGAGCAGTGTGTGTACTTGCCCTGATATCACCCCAGATAAAACTCTTAAGGGCCTGTCCACCGCCATCACTCGTACTGCGCATTGGGGGGGGGGGGGGGAGGGGAGGGAGGGGGAGGAGGAGGGGAGAGGGAGGGGAGGGAGGGGGTGGGGGAGAGGGAGGGAGGGGAGGGGGAGGGTAGGGGGTGGAGATGGGGGGAGAGGGGGGAAGGGGGAGGGGGGTGAGGGGGAGAGGAGGAGGAGGGGGAGAGGAGGAGGAGGTGGGGGGAGGGGGGTAAGGGGAGGTGGGGGGGAGGGGGTGGAGAGGGGGAGGGAGGAGGGAGGGAGTGGGGGAGGGGGGGAAGGGGAGGGGGAGAAGGGGAGGGAGGGAGAGGGGAGGGGGAGTGGAGGGTATAGGGAGGGGGGAGGGGGAGGGGAAGGGAGGTAGGAGGGGGAAGGGGAGGGGAAGGGAGGGAGAGGGGGAGTGGAGGGTATAGGGAGGGGGGGCAGAGGGGGAGGGGAGGGGAAGGGAGGTAGGAGGGGGGAGGGGAAGGGAGGGAGGAGGGGAGCAAGGGAGGGAAGTGGGGAGGAGGGGGAAGGGAGGGAGGTAGTGGGAGGGGGGATGGGGGGCACCATTAAAGCGATGGAGCAGCGCCTCCCCCATCCTAGCCACCACTTCCCGGTTTCTTCTCCCATTTCCACCGAGTCAGGAAGCCTGTGAGTTGATTGGCTGGTAAGTATTGTAACTTTGTTTCTTTCCCTTTCTCCAAAGTTAGGAAGTTAGTCCAAGCGTCTGGAAATTAAACATTCCAGTTTTCTTCAGAATTCACGAGATTTAAGTGGCACCAACAGAAGGGAAATGATTAGCTTGTGAATCTTCGCTTTTATTTTTAAGTTGTGCGGTATATTAGCATTAGTAAGGTTTATTAGCGAATAGATAGAGGAATGGTAGGGCTGCTCCAGAATCTACAGTGTACATCCTGTGCTATAGAAAACATAGAAAATTGTTGGCACAGAAGGAGGCTGGATCGAGTCCGATCCACCGAAGCCACCTCCTTTCAATTGGTTGTAACACACTTGGGAGCTCTGCCTGTGAGAGGACTGCTGCATTTGATGTTTGTCCTGCCAGGATATACCCAGAATGCGCCACAGACAGCGAAGATGGAAATTATTGAGTTTCTTTTCCTGGTAGCTATAAGTCACCCATGTTTCACAGCCATACAGAAAGGTGCTCAGAGCACAGGCCTTATAAACCATCAGCTTGGTCCTAAGGGTCAGCTTGGTGTTATCCCATGCACGTTTCGCAAGTTGGCCAAAGCTGCTTTCCATATGTGTGTATCGAGCTCTGCATCAAGGGACAGATTGTGGACCCAAGGTAGCAGAATTTGCTAGCCACTTCCTGTGGGGTGTTATTTAGTGTGATCAGGGGTGGAGATGCAACACCTTGTCCCATGACCATGGTTTTCTTGATGCTTATAGTCAAGGAGAACAAGTTACAGGCATTGGCACTAACTAGACCTAGTCATCGCAAGGAGACACAATCTACCCAGTGTTCTTCACACCCACACCTACCAGAGAGCAGATTGCGACACCGACCACTCTCTGATCAGCAGCAGAGTGAAGGTGCGCCCCCGAAAGTTCCACAGATCCAAACATGACAGCCCGCCACACGTCAACATCCCTTGTATAAGCAATGATGCCAAATCCCAGCACTTCACACTGCCACTAGAACACTTCTACCCACCAAAGACTTAACGGAAAGCACCGATGGGGACATTGATGAAGTTTGGAAGTCACTGAGCTCAATCATCGACGAAGCAGCAGAAGCATCATTTGGTAAAGGCAGAACCTGCAACAAGGGCTGGTTTGAAACCTACTCAGCTGAGATAAAATCTGTCATAGATGCAAAAAATAAAGCCTGCATAAACCCAATAGCTAAGACACTGCACAACCTGAAAGTAGCCAAGACAGCCTTGCAAAGGAGAGGAAGATACTGTGCAAACAAACACTGGATCAGCTTATGTCAAGAAATCCAAACTGCATGTGACAGGAAATCTATGAGCAATGTACAGAGGAATCAAGAGGGAACTTGGCCCTGCCATCACCAAAGTTACTCCCCTGAAGTCGGCAGATGGTGAAATACTCATCGACAGAAGTAAAGGGAAGTCTCGCTGGGCTGAACACTACTGTGAGCTGTGCTCCTGTGAGTCTGATATCTCCCAGGACTCAACATTGAGTTCAACCATTTCAGACCATGAATCCTATTTGACTGTTTTTTCCACCATGTGCCTGTCTTAAACTTGTTTTTCATGTTTTTGCTTTTGGACAGAACTTTTCATTATTCTGCCATTAACACTCTCTCTGGGTAAATGCTTTGTCTTTTACTACAACTATTAACACTCCCTTTGCCTTTTCTTCCATGACATCTTTGTCATTAAATCTCTCCCACCCTCTCCCCTATCACAGACCTTCCATTTTGTTCTTCTTCCCCCCTTCACCTGCTCAAAACCTAATACATTTCTACCCTTTGCCAGTTCTGATGAAGGGTCACTGACCTGAAACGTTAACTCTGATTCTTTCTCCACAGATACTGCCAGACCTGCTGAGTTTTTCATGCACTTTCTGTTTTTATTTCCGATTTCCACCTTTTGCAGTATTTTGCTTTTGTTGGGACTTTGTTGCAGATTTTGACTTCTTTTAGTTTGAATGGGCAACATGTTTGAAGGAAAGAGAGAGGAAAGAATGTTCCATAGAAACTAGAATTGTCTGTTCTGAAATTCAATCCTGTACTGATAGTGAAGATTTTAATAAACTCCTTTTAGAGGGTATTAGAAGGGGAGGATTTACAGATGGGAAACTCAAAACAAATATCACATCAAGATATGACTTCTTGCATCAGGGCCTGAATATCACCTGGCTTTGAATGTTGAAGGAGAAATGTTTGTCTGTTCTGTCTGTGGGAAACGATTTCAAACATCAGTGTGACTGGAAAATCACCGAGACACACACACCCGAGTGAGAGTGTTCCAGTGTACTGACTGTGGGAAGAGCTTTAACCAGTTACACAGCCTGAAAACACATCACACCATTCACAGCGGGGAGAAACTGTACACGTGTTGTGTGTGTGGACGAGGCTTCAACTGATCATCCAACCTGGAGAAACACAAGGAAACCCGCACCACGGAGAAACCGTGGAAATGCGGGGACTGTGGGAAGGGATACAGATCTCTATCCCTGCTGGAAACTCATCGATGTAGTCACACAGGGGAGGGGCCGTTCAGCTGCTCAGTGTGCGGGAAGGAATTCATTCATCCATCCTGCAGAAACACCAGCAAGTTCGCACTGCCGAGAGACTTTTTAAATGGCAGGAAAGTTTAAGGTAACTGACATGCCAGCAATGTGTTCACGCTGACCAGAGACCTTTCAAGTGTTCTTACCGTGGGACTGGTTCAGGCAATCTGCCCACCTCACTGTACACCAGTGTATTCACACCCTGCGGGGAGGCTGTTCACCAGGTCTGGGTGTGGGAAGGGATTCACTCAGGTATCCAACTGGCTGACACACTAGTGAGTTCACACTGGACAGAAACTGTTTGCCTGCTCCGTGTGTGGGATGGGATTCTTTTGTTCACCTGCCCTGCTGGCGCATCAGAACATTCACACTGGTGAGAGACCTTTGAAATGTTCTGAATGTGAGAAGACCTTTAAAAGCAAACATGAAATGGTGACACACCAAAGCACTCACACTGGGGAGAGGCCATTCACCTGCACCGTGTGTGGGAAGGGATTCACCTGTTCATCCAAACTGCCAAGAAACCAGCGAGAGGCCGTTTGCCTGCTCTGTCTGTGGGGAGGGATTTACTCAGTCACCCCACCTGCTGACACACCAGCAAGTTCACACTGGGGAAACACCTTTCAAGTGCTCTCATTGCGGGACTGGGTTAAGGCAATCATTTAAACTCACTGTACACCAGAGAGTTCATACTGGGGAGAGGCTGCTCACCTGCTCAGAATGTGGGAAGGGATCCAACCTGCTGAGACGCCAGTGAGTTCACAATTGACAGCAGGGATTGGATTCTGCTGTTAATCACATCCAGGACTGAATCATGTTCATTCTGCAGTTAAAGAAAAATCTACATATATACAGCACATTCCACTACCTCAGGACATGTCAAAGTGCTTTACAGCCAATGAAGTACGATTGAAGTGTAGTCACTGTTGTGATGTAGGAAACACAACAGCCAATCACACAGCAAACTCTCTGGAGTGGGACTTGAATCCACAACCTTCTGACTCAGAGGCAACAATGGTACCAACTGAGTCACATTCACAGTTCATTTCTATTGATGTGAACTGGTGTTAGGATCACTGGACCTTGTAACATGATTATGTCTTATCGATTGTGATTTTTTTTATGTTCACGATGGAATCCAGGAGGTCAGCTGACCTCCCCTCCACTCTGAAAAAGGTTACCAGGACAACAGAGGGAACAGATCCAAGACTGTTTTCTGAAGAACAGAGACTACAGCACTAACACCTGAAGAACAATGGGTTTCACCCTCCCAGACTTTTGGATTGTAAAACAAGGAGTCAGCCATTGAGAACATGTAAATGAACCGGCAGGTGGTAACACCTGGGGGCAGTGGAAAGGCCGAGTAGCTTTGTGAAACTAGACTTCTGGTCTTTGTATTTTGGAGAAGAATAATCAACTATTGAATTCCAGGACCAGATAAATTTAACCGACTTTCTGGAGAATAACAGCCTGTAAGGAATGAACCATCACGTTGTGGCCTCAAGCAGAGAGAGAGGGAGAGAGTGAGTGAACGCCTGCTCTCTGAAGATATACAGTGAAAGGCTGTGGAAACTTGAGTTGAAGTTTGCGGAGGAGTAAAGGGCCCACAAGATCACCGGAAATCACATTATCCAGGGATGTCCAGGTCAGAAATGCTTGGTAGAGTGAGTGAAGGAAAATAATGTTTTTTTGAAAAGTCTGGGAGATACAGACCATTGAACTGGGAGGAATTTGGGACTTTTAACCACAAAGGATTTTGTCATCAAAAAGACTGTGTAGTGTATAAGTGTGGTGTGAGATATTCAAGTGTTGAATAAGTAAAGAAAATATCTTTGATTGTAATGTGGGTTTAACTATTTACAAAGTGCTATTTAGTTAATTGGGGATTTCTTTTAGTTTAGTTATTGTAAAAAAGACTTAAAACATGAAATCTTGTCTAATTTGTTAAAATTGGTCTGGGGGTTCATATCTAGTATTTTTAATGTTAATGACCTCTCTGAGCTCGTAACAACTGGAAAGTGGGATTAAGCTGGATACCTCGTTTTCAGCTGGTACAGACACATAGAAACATAGAAAATAGGAGCAGGAGTAGGCCATTCAGCTCTTCAAGCCTGCTCCATTCATTATGGTCATGGCTGATCATCCAACTCAGTAACCTGTTCCTGCTTTCTCCCCATATCCTTTGATCCCTTTCACCCCAAGAGCTATATCTAACTCCTTCTTGAAAACATACAATGTTTTGGCCTCAACTGCTTTCTGTGGTCGCGAATTCCACAGGCTCACCACTCTCTGAGTGAAGTAATTTCTGCTCATCTCAATCCTGAAAGGTTTACCCCGTATCCTTAGACTATGACCCCTGGTTCTGGACTCCCCCACCATTGGGAACATCCTTCCTGCATCTACCCTGTCAAGTCCTGTTAGAATTTTATAGGTTTCTATGAGATCCCCTTCAATCTTCTGAACTCCAACGAATATAATCCTAACTGCCTCAATCTCTCCTCATACGTCAGTCCCACAATCCCAGGAATCAGTCTGGTAAACCTTCGCTGCATTCCCTCTATAGCAAGAACATCCTTCCTCAGATAAGGACACCAATATTAAAAACATTACAATTTGATCATTCACATCAACAGAAACAAACCCTGACTATCATAAGAGAAACATAGCAAATTAATTGTTCAGAAGGAGGCCATTCAGCCCATCATGTCCGCATTGGCCATTAAGAGTTATCCAGCCTAATCCCACTTTCCAGCTCATGGTCTGTAGCCTCGTAGGTTACAGCTCCTCAATTGCATATCCAAGTACTTTTTAAATGTGATGAGGGTTTCTGCCTCGATCACCCTTTCAGACAGTGAGTTCCAGACACCAAACCCCCCAACCCTCTGGGTGAAAAGATTTCTCAACTGTCTTCCAATCCTTCTGCCAATCACTTTAAATCAATGTCCCCTGGTTATTGACCTCTCTGATAACAGAAAAGCTCCTTCCTATCCACTCTATCTCAACCCCACATAATTTTATACACCTCAGCCTTCTCTGTTCCAAAGAAAACAACCCTAGCTGAACCAATCTTTCCTGACAGCTAAAATTCTGCAATCCTGGCAACATCCTTGTAAATCTCCTCTGTACCCTCTCTAATGCAATCACAGTCTTCCTGTAATGCGGTGACCAGAACTGCACACAGTACTCCAGCTGTGTCCTAACCAGTGTTTTATACAGTTCCAGTACAACCTCCCAGCTCTTATATCCTATGCCTCGGCCAATAAAAACAAACATCACCTATGCCTTCTTAACCACCTTATCTACCTGTCCAGCCACCTTCAGGAATTTGTGGACATGCACTCCAAGGTCCCTCTGTTCCTCTACACTTCTTAGTATCCTACCATTTATTGTGTATTCCCTTGTCTTTTTGTCCCTTCTCAAATGCATTACCTCACACTTCTCCGGATTGAATTCCATTTGCCATGTTCTGCCTGCCTGACCAGTCCATTGATATCTTCCTGCAGTCTACAGCTTTCTTCCTCACTGTCAACCACACGGCCACTTTTTGCCTCATCTGTAAACTTCTTAATCATGCTCCCGACCTTTAAGTCTAAAGTGTTGATATATACAGTAAAAACTTTGTTATCCAGCACTTTACCAACTCGAAAGTTCGATTATCCAGGATTTCCAAAAACTTTGAGGCTTGTTGCCCAATGCTGAGTTTTCCTGAGTGTAGCCAATTGTTCTGGGCATTACTGTACTGTAGTTAGTGATGCTGTTGAAGGGATTAAGTAGAAACAAGTTGAGTTTTAGAAAAGAGTCTCAGCAGAATTTAACAGTCAGGTTGAGAAAGGAAACAAGCATCCTGCTAGGATAAAGGACAAGATTAGGGAGTGAAGGTTGGAGCCGAGACTTCGATTCCACCTGTTGCGGTGGAATGTTGGTATAGAGGGAAACAAAGAAATAAAAGACAACAGTTTGGAGCCATCTGGTATGTGTATTGATAAGGCTGAGGAAGTGTGCTCCTCGGAATGCGTAATCAATCATCCATTGTTTTATGATCAATCATCCATTGTTTGAATGCACTGTATGATAAGAATGGTATAGAAGTTTGTGCTCCTGAATGTAAAGTCAGAGTATTACTTCAGAATACCCAGGTGGTGTCTCTCCCTGTGTATGCTTGAATAAATCGATTGAACCTGTACCTGAGTCTCCTCGTGTGATGATTGAGTTGTCCAACAACACTGCTGATAGTCATCTTCATGGTGCTGCTGACAGTCCATCTCGTGTGTCACTGTGCTTATGCAATATCACGATTTATCTCCCCATCCACCCATTATGGCATCCAATAAAGCATTGACTGGAAAAGGGGGAAAGTGGAAACGGGTTGTGTTGGTGCTACACCAGAAAATGGACATTTGCAGGTGCTTTGAAGAAAGTGCAAACTGTAATGTGTTGATGAATGAATATAATGTTGGTTGATCAACCATACACAACAACAAGGGTCAAAAAGACCAGTTGTTGAAATTCTTTGCTGGTTCTGAGACTAATAAAGCTGTGGAACAACACCGTACTCTAGATAAACCTAAATTAGAGCAGCTAGACAGTGTGTTGTATGAATGGTTTTCGTTGAAATGCTCCCGAGGATGCCCCAGTCTCAGGCCCAATGCTCATTGCAAAGGCAAAAGACTTTCATAAGCCAATGGAATTGACTGAACCATGTGCATTTTCCAATGGATGGCTTTCTTGCTTTAAAGAGCAGCATGGCATTAGAAGGCTAGATATAACCGGTGAACAAAAATCAGCTGACCATGAGGCTGCAGAAAAGTATTGTGATTTCTTCAACAATTGCTGAAAATGATCTATCCATGGAACAAATTTATAACACAGATAAAACAGGCCTATTTTGGCACTGTTTGCCTAATTCTACCCTAGCTGGTGTGAGTGAATCTAGGTTTTAAGCCAAATAAAGACAGACTAACTGTGCTTGCATGAGCTAATGCAGTGCTAATGCCACGGAAACACACTGAATGAAGCTTTTGGTGATCAGCAAATATAATTGCCCCAGCAAATTTAAAGATGTAAAACATTTACACTGCGGCACAGTGGTTAGCACCGCAGCCTCACAGCTCCAGGGACCCGGGTTCAATTCTGGGTACTGCCTGTGCGGAGTTTGCAAGTTCACCCTGTGACCGCGTGGGTTTTCGCCGGGTGCTCTGGTTTCCTCCCACTGCCAAAGACTTGCAGGTGATAGGTAAATTGGCTGTTGTAAATTGCCCCTAGTGTAGGTAGGTGGTAGGGAATATGGGATTACTGTAGGGTTAGTATAAATGGGTGGTTCTTGGTCGGCACAGACTCGGTGGGCCGAAGGGCCTGTTTCAGTGCTGTATCTCTGAATAAAATAAAGTAATGTATGGAGGGACAAAGACATTTTTGATGATTGGTTTCACGATGTTTTTAAAGCTGCACTGAAAAAACATTTTAGAAAAATAAGAACCCTCATGAATCGAAGTTAGTGTCTGGTAATATTTTTACCATCTTCCTGTCTGGCAAATGTTGTCTCATTGATTCAACCAATGGTCCAGGGTGTCATCCTGAATGTGAAATAATTTTAGAGGAGAGATTTCCTAAGAAAGTTAATCAATCATGAAGGCACAATCCAAAACTTGTAATCAAATTATAACATTAAAGATGTAATTTTCAATGTGGTTTGTGCATGGAATTTGGTTAAAGGTGAAACATTTAGGAGGGTTTGGAGAAAACTGTGCCCAGTGTTATGTTTGCGTAAGTGTCTTCTGATGAAGAGGAATTTGAAGGCTTTAATGTCCACCATATATAAAAAAATGCCGTGTTTTCTGAAAATACAACCACTAGGTGGCGCTGTACGAGCAAATGCACAAATGCAGCCTGTTCCACTGAAACATCATTGTCTGCGACGTTCAGGCAGCAGCCAGGATGAAAGATGGCGCTGCTCAATGTATCACAGAAAAATAACTACAACTCATGGCAGCATTCAATGGACATGTTTGATACTCGGCAATAGTTGCGCTGTTTAAAGTCTCATCAGAAGGACAGCACCTCTGACAGTGCTGCACACCCTCCGTAACTCTCTGAGGTTTTAGTGCCACCCTGCTCGCTCCCTGTTTCCCCCGGCCCCGTTCCCTCTCTCCAGCCACTCGCTCCCTGCTTCCTCCCCCCAACCCCGGTCTCCGGCCGCTCGCTGAGGGAGGGAGGGAGGAACCATTTGGGACACAGCACAGGGCAGGAGGTCCCCCCTCCCTGGTTCCACAAAGACTCCCCTTGGACTGGGCCACACCTGGGCAGGGCTGGCTCAAGGTGCAGGAAGCTGCTAGGCTGAGCTGTGGACTGGGAGGAGTGGGGGGTTTGACTGACAGGCCTGGGGAGGGGGATATCAGGACAGGTATACACACTGCTTCCCCTTTTCCTCCTGGGATGTTTTACTGGAGTCGTGTTGCTGAGTGTTTCTAAACTCTGTCTCCCTATCCCGGTAATGTAGGTAGATTGTAGGTTGCTGTGAGCGTTGGTCTATATTGCCTCTCCTCATTCTTCCTCCCCCTCCGAGTTCCAGCTGCAGGCTCCGGTGGCTCGATTTGCCTGAAACATTAACTCTGTTTCTCTCTCCACAGATGCTGCCAGACCTGCTGAGTATTTCCAGTATTTTCTCCTTTTATTTTGGATTTCCAGCATCTGCAGTATTTCATTTTTATTTTAATGCAAGCATTGCTCACAGAACTGAGTCGAGAAACACAGATGGATCAATTAAGAGCCAGTTTGTATCAGGGTGGGTGCTGGGTGTAAAAGTTGGTCCCTGACCTCCTGTGTAGGTCTTCTTGTGTTGTTTTGGTTTGAGGTGGAGTGGCCCAGCAATGACCAGTGTGAGACTGTCAAGAGAGGAAGATTCCGGGGGGGGGGATGAGGTTGCTAAACAGACATCAACCACTCAATGGAACGAGTATTATTACAGTAACAAGTATTTGAGAGGCTTTTAATCCATTTTTCATATACAGATTTTGTTACTTCATTCTTGGGATATGGGCATCACTAACCAGACCAGCATATATTGCCAGTCCCGTGCTGCCCATTGAGAAGGTGATGGTGGGCCTTCTTCTTGAACCGCTGCAGTCCATGTGGTGAAGGTGCTCCCACAATGGTATTAGGGAAGGAGTTACAGGATTTTCACCCAGTGATGATGAAGGAACGGTGATATATGTCCAAGTTAACATCAACTTGTATTTATGTAGTGTCTTAAATGTAATAAAATGTTCCAAGGCGTTTCACAGGAGTGTTTATAAAGTAACATTTGACACTGAGCCACATAAGGAGATACTAGGACAGATGATCAAAAGCTTGATCAGAGAGGTGGGTTTTAATCAGTGTCTGAATCAGGGAAGGTGAGGTAGAGAGGCGGAGAGGATTAGGGAGGGATTTCCAAAGCTTAAGACCTTGGCAGCTGAAGGCACGGCCACCAGTGGTGGAGCAATGAAAATCAGGGATGCTCAAGATGTCAGAATTAGATGATCCCTGATCTCTCGGAGGGTTGTAGGACTGGAGGAGATTATAGAGATAGTGAGGGGGGAGGGAATGGAGGGATTTGAAAGCAAGGATGAGGATTTTAAAATTGAGGTGCTACTTAACTGGGGACCTGCGTAGGCCAGTGAGCACAGTGGTAATGGGTGAACAGGACTGGGTCCGAGTAAGGACACAGGCAGCAGAGTTTTGGATGATCTCAAGTTTACGGGGGGTAGAATGTGGGAGGCCGGCCAGGAGTGTGTTAGAATAGTCACGTTGAGAGGTAACAAATACATGGATGTAAGTTTCAGAGGCAGATGAGCTGAGGCAGTGGCGAAGTTACTGAGGTGGAAATAGGCGGTCTGAGTGATGGTGCCGATATGCAGTCGGAAGCTCATCTCGGGGTCAAATATGACACCAAGGTTATGAACAGTCTGGTTTCATTCAGATCCATTTCACAAACGGCCTTTGTGTTTTTGTGAGTTCTTTCACACTCCCTTTTTTCTGTTTTAAATCAATTTCACAACTTTTAGGAGGATTTACAGCTGTGAAATGCAAAGCAAACATTAGATCAGGATTTGAAGGAGTCGCCCAATTTATTGTAACCCGAACATCACGGGGTTTTGAACATGGAAGAAAAAAGCAACGATCACAGTGGGGAGAAACTGTACACACGTTCTGTGTGTGGACGAGGTTTCAGCCAATCATCTGGCCTGTCGAAACACAAGTGCAGTCACACTGGGAAGAAACCATGTAAATATGAGGACTGTGGAAAGGGATTGAATTATCCAGTAGAGCTGGAAACTCATCCACGCAGTCACACCCTGGAGAGACCGTTCACCTGCTCAGAATGTGGGAAGGGATTCACTCAGTCATCCCACCTGCTGACACATGGATGGGTTCACAGCAGGGAGAGACCGTTTACGTGTCCATTCTGTGGGAATTGCTATAAAAGTTCGGCTGAACTGATGTCCCATGAACAGTGTTCACACTGACGAGAGACCATTCAGGTGCTCTCACTGTGGGAATGGGTTCAAGCGATCATCTGAACTCACTGAACACGAACACACTCACAGTGGTGAGAGGCTGTTCACCTGCTCCAAGTGTGGGAAGGGATTCTCAACTTCATCCAACCTTCTTGCACATCAGTGAGTTCACACTGGGGAGAGGCCCTTCACCTGCTGCGTGTGTGGGAAGGGATTCACTCCGTCATCCACCCTGCTGAGGCACCAGCGGGTTCACAAGTAAGTCGGGCATGAAAGCATTCTGCCCACTAGTGGATTTCTGACACTGGACTTTCGGAAACCCACCACTGGCTTCACCCTTTGCGACCTTAACCAAAGGAGCGGCTTTAAAGAAAAAAATTGGAACTGTCAGTCACCAACAGTTTAATGCAGGGGTGAGAGTGGCCAAAGGCTGTAAAGTCTGAAAATTACTGGCTGAAGACACAAAAAAGTCTGACATTTTCTGACACAGAACCATGTATTTATAGCAAGGGATGTGAATGAAGCAAACTGGTTGAGTAATGGCAATTTTGTACAATTTTGCATATGGAATGAATAAAATTGCACTGTACTCAGAATACAATTTATTAAGCCTTACCTGACAGCTGATAATTGTGATTTTTTTTTCAAAGCCGGCCAACCACAAAGATGCCCGGTGGTCTTTTTTTTAATCCTGTTTAAGTCTTTTTTTTACGTCTTCCGCCTCGGTGGAAATTAACTTCAACCAGGAAAGCAAGTGGGTGGAACTGCATACTCCTTCACAACTTCAGTGTGTCAGTCTTCTGTAAATGGCCAAAAAGGAGGTGTGTGTAAACACAGACCAATTCCCAATGTTTGTTTTTGCTTTCATGGGATATCTTAGCAGAGACCACCTGAGAACTGACACAGCTCATTTGACAGCTTAAAATTAATGGTGCAGGATCAGTAGCTGGCAAGTCGCTGGTCTGCAGCAAAAACATTGGTCTGTCAATAGGAATTTGAAACTTGCTTCTATTTACACAGCAGTGTGTGTCTGAAGTAATTTCTGAAACCTCTGCACAAACTGGTTACTGCATGTGAATATCCTGCAGTGAGTATGAACTGTATAAACTGAATATATCCTGTACTTTGCAGCAACTGAAGTGATCTGGAATTTCCACTTATCAGTTTGCTCAGGTGTATGGCTGAATTCCATTCATTGTTCATCTCCACTTTGGGAAAACTTCTAGAAAGAATAATTTGGGACCAAATGAATAGTCACACGGACAAATGTGGGTTAATTAAGGAAAGCCAGCACAGATTCATTCAGGGAAAATCATGTTGAACCAACTTGCTGGAGCTTTTTTGAAGACATAACAGAGAGGATTGATGAGGGTAATGCTGTTGATGTGGTGTACATGGACTACCAAAAGGCATTTGATACAGTGCCACACAAAAGACTTGAGCAAAATTATAGCTCATGGAATAAAAGGGACAGTAGCAACATGGATGTGAAATTGGCTGAGTGACAGAAAACAGAGAGCAGTATTTAATGGATGTTTTACAGACATCCTTCCTGGGGAATTCCAGGGGTCAGTGTTGGGACCCTTGCTTTTCCTAATATATATTAATGACATAGACCTTGGTGTACAGGGCACAATTTCAAAATCTGCAGATGATACAAAACTTTGGAAGCATTGTGCACTCTGAGGAGGATAGTGTAGAACTTCAAAAGGAAAGAGACAAGTTGGTGGAATGGGCAGACAAGTGGCAGATGAAGTTCAATGCGGAGAAATGTGAGATGATTCATTTTGGCAGGAAGAACATGGAGAGACAATATAGCATAAGGTGTATAACTCTAAAGAGGGTGCAAGAGAAGAGGGACCTGGGGGTATATGTGCATAAGTCATTGAATATGGCAGGACATATTGAATGAGCGGTTAATAAAACATACAGTATCCTGAGCTTTATTAATAGGGGCAGACTGTTCAAGAGCAAGGAGGTTGTGTTGAACTTGTATAAGATACTAGTTCAGGCTCAGGTGGAGCATTTTCAGTTCATGGGTGCTCCAATTTAGGAAAGATGTGAAAGCATTGGAGAGAGTTCAGAAAAGATTCACGAGAATGGTTCCAGGATGAGGAACTTCAGTTATGAAGATAGATTTGGAGAAGTTAGGACAGTTTTCCTTGGACAAGAAAAGTCTGAGAGGTGAGTTGATAGAGGTATTCAAAATCATGAGGGGTCTGGACAGAGCAGATAGGGAGAAACTGTTCCCACTCGTGAAAGTGTCGAGAACGAGAGGGCACAGATTTAAAGTAATTCACAAAAGAAGCAAAAGCGACATGAGGAAAAACTCCTTCACACAGCGAGTGGTTAAGGTCTGGAATGCACTGCCTGAGAGTGTGGTGGAGGCAGGTTCAATTGAAGCATTCAAAAGGGAATGCTTATAAAGACTGTTATCTGAAAAGAAAGAATCTGCCTTTCGATAAGATCATTGCTCATCTGATAATGGCCTCAACTCCACTTTCCTGTCTACCCCCCATAATCCTTGACTCCCTTGTCTATCAAGAATCTATCTAACTCAGCCTTAAAACAAAAACTCCAATGGATACAGGCCCAACCTGTCCAACCTTTCCTCATCAGATAACATCTTCATCCCAGGAATAGTTGAATGAACCTTCTCTGAACTGCCTCTAATGCAATTATATTGTTTCATAAGTAAGGAAACCAAAACTGTACGCAATACTCCAGATGTGGTCTCACCAAAGCCCTGTATAACTATAGCAAAACTTTCCTACTTTTATATTCTATTCCCCTTACAATAAATGACAACACTCCATTTGCCTTCCTAATCACTTGCTGTACCTGCATACTAAGATTTTGAGAGTCATGTACTAGGACACTCAGATCCCTCTGTACTGTTGCAGAGTTCTGCAATCTCTCTCCATTTAGATAGTATACTGCTTTTCTATTCTGCTGACAAAGTGGACAAGTTCACATTTTCCTACATTATACTCCATTTGCCAAGTTTTTGCCCACTCACAACCTATCTATATGCCTTTGCAGACTCCTTATGTCCTCTTTGTAACTTATTCCCCTACCCATCTCTGTGCGATTGGCAAATTTAGCAACCATACGTTCAGTCCCTTCACCCAAGTCATTGATATAGATTGTGAATAGTTGAGGCCCCAGCACTGATCCTTGTGGCACTCCACTAGTTACAGCTGGCCAACCCGAAAATTACCCATTTATCCCTATGCTCCGCTTCCTGTTAGTTAACCAATCCTCTATCCATGCTAATATGTTACCCAGTATAACATGGGCTCTTATTTTGTTTAGTAACCTCTGATGCGGCACCTTACCAGATGCCTTTTAGAAATCCAAGTATACCACATCTATAGATTCCCCTTTAGAAACTTGCTTTTTACTCCCTCAAAGAACTCCAACGAATTAGTCAAACGCGATATCCCTTTCACAAAACCATGTGGACTCCGCCTGATCACATTAAGAGTTTCTAGGTGCCCTGCGATAACTGCCTTAATAATGGATTCTAGCATTTTACGAAGTCAATAAAAAGGAATGAAACCGGACGGACCATCCTGCATCGACCGAGGCCCTGTCGACCCTGCAAAGTCCTCCTTACTAACATCTGGGGGATTGAGCCAAAGATGGGAGAGCTGTCCCACAGACTAGTCAAGCAACAGCATTACAAAGTCATACTCACGGAATCATACCTTACAGACAATGTCCCAGACACTGCCATCACCATCCCTGGGTATGTCCTGTCCCACCAGCAGGACAGACATACCAGAGCTGGTGGCACAGTGGTATACAGTAGGGAGGGAGTTGCCCTGGGAGTCCTCGACATTGACGCCAGACCCCATGAAGTCTCATGGCATCAGGTCAAACATGGGCAAGGTAACCTCCTACTGATTACCACCTACCGCCCTCCCTCAGCTGATGACTCAGTACTCCTCCATGTTGAACACCACTTGGAGGAAGCACTGAGGGTGGCAAGGGCACAAAATGTACTCTGGGTGGGGGACTTCAATGTCCATCACCAACAGTGGCTCGGTAGCACCACTACTGACCGAGCTGGCCGAGTCCTAAAGAACATAGCTGCTAGACTGGGACTGCGGCAGGTGGTGGGGGAACCAACACGAGGGAAAAACATACTTGACCTCGTCCTCACCAATCTGCCTGCCGCAGATGCTTCTGTCCATGACAGTATTGGTAGGAGTGACCACCGCACAGTCCTGGTGGAGACGAAGTCCCGCCTTCACATTGAGGATACCGTCCATCGTGTTGTGTGGCGCTATTACTGTGCTAAATGGGATAGATTTTGAACAGATCTAGCAATGCAAAACTGGGCATCCGTGAGGCGCTGTGGGCCATCAGCAGCAGAAGAATTGTACTCAACCACAATCTGTAACCTCATGGTCCGGCATATCCCCCACTCTACCATTACCATCAAATCAGGAGACCAATCTTGGTTCAATGAAGAGTGCAGGAGGGCATGCCAGGAGCACCAGGCATACCTCAAAATGAGGTGTCAACCTGGTGAAGCTACAACACAGGACTACTTGCATGCCAAACTGCGTAAGCAGCATGCGATAGACAGAGCTAAGTGATCCCATAACCAACGGATCAGATCTAAGCTCTGCAGTCCTGCCACATCCAGCCGTGAATGGTGGTGGACAATTAAACCACTAACTGGAGGAGGTGGCTCCACAAATATCCCCATCCTCAATGATGGGGGAGCCCAGCACATCGGTGCCAAAGATAAGGCTGAAGCATTCGCAACAATCTTCAGCCAGAAGTGCGGAGTTGATGATCCATCTCGGCCTCCTCCTGAAGTCCCCAGCATCACAGATGCCAGACTTCAGCCAATTCAATTCACTCTGTGTAACATCAATAAACGACTGAAGGCACTGGATACTGCAAAAGCTATGGGCCCCTGACAATGTTCCGGCAATAGTACTGAAGACCTGTGCTCCAGAACTTGCCACGCCCCTAGCCAAGCTGTTCCAGTACAGCTACAACACTGGCATCTACCCTGCAATGTGGAAAATTGCCCAGGTATGTCCTGTACACAAAAAGCAGGACAAGTCCAACCCGGCCAATTACTGCCCCATCAGCCTACTCTCAATCATCAGTAAAGTGATGGAAGGTGTCATCAACAGTGCCATCAAGTGGCACTTGCTTAGCAATAACCTGCTCAGTGACACTCAGTTTAGGTTCCGCCAGGGCCACTCAGCTCCTGACCTCATTACACCCTTGGTTCAAACATGGACAAAAGAGCTGAACTCAAGAGGTGAGGTGAGAGTGACTGCCCTTGACATCAAGGCAGCATTTGACCAAGTATGGCATCAAGGAGCCCTGGCAAAACTGAGGTCAATGGGAATCAGGGGGAAAACACTCCGCTGGCTGGAGTCATACCTAGCTCAAAGGAAGATGGTTGTGGTTGTTGGAGGTCAATCATCTGAGCTCCAGGACATCACTGTCGGAGTTCCTCAGAGTAGTGTCCTAGGCCCAACCATCTTCAGCTGCTTCATCAATGACCTTCCTTCAATCATAAGGTCAGAAGTGGGGATGTTCGCTGATGATTGCACAATGTTCAGCACCATTCGTGACTCCTCAGATACTGAAGCAGTCAGTGTAGAAATGCAGCAAGACCTGGACAATATCCAGGCTTGGGCAGATAAATGGCAAGTAACATTCGTGCCACACAAGTGCCAGGCAATGACCACCTCCAACAAGAGAGAATCTAACCATCTCCCCTTGACATTCAACGGCATTACCATCACTGAATCCCCCACTATCAACATCCTAGGGGCTACCATTGACCAGAAACTGAACTGGAGTAGCCATATAAATACCGTGCCTACAAGAGCAGGTCAGAGGCTAGGAATCCTGTGGCGAGTAACTTACCTCCTGACTCCCCAAAGCCTGTCCAACATCTACAAGGCACAAGTCAGGAGTGTGATGGAATACTCTCAACTTGCCTGGATGGGTGCAGCTCCAACAACACTCAAGAAGCTCGACACCATCCAGGACAAAGCAGCCCGCTTGATTGGCACCCCATCTACAAACATTCACTCCCTCCACCACCGACGCACAGTGGCAGCAGTGTGTACCATCTACAAGATGCACTGCAGCAACGCACCAAGGCTCCTTAGACAGCACCTTCCAAACCCGCGACCTCTACCAACTAGAAGGACAAGGGCAGCAAATACATGGGACCACCACCACCTGCAAGTTCCCCTCCAAGTCACAGACCATCCTGACTTGGAACTATATCGCCGTTCCTTCACTGTCGCTGGGTCAAAATCCTGGAACTCCCTTCCTAACAGCACTGTGGGTCTACCTACCCCAAATGGACTGCAGCGGTTCAAGAAGGCAGCTCACCACCACCTTCTCAAGAGCAATTAGGGATGGACAATAAATGCTGGCCTGGCCAGCGATGCCCACTTCCCATGAATGAATTTAAAAAACTCTCTCTATGGCAATAATATCCTTCCTAAGGTAAGTGGACCAAAACTGTATCCAGGTGTGGTCTTACCAAGGTTCTATACAATTGAAGCAAGAGTTGATTACTTCTGTACTCAAATCCTCTTGCGATAGACGCTAACATACCATCAGCCTTCTGAATTGCTTGCTGCATGTGCACAGTCGCTTTCAGTGACTTATTGACAAGGACACCCAGGTCCTTTTGTACATCTACAATTGCTAATCTCATACCATTTAAGAAATACACATCTATTCCTCCTGTGAATAACCTCACATTTGTCCACATTATATTTCATCGGCCACGTTCTTGCCCACTCAATCAGGCTTTCCAAATCCCCTTGAAGCCGCTTTGCATCTTCCTCACAACACACATTCCCACCTATTTTTGTGTCATCCGTGAACTTGGAAATACTACATTGGGTCCCCACATCCAAATCACTGATATATATTGTGAACGGCTGGGGCTGTTCTGATCCCTGCGGTACCCCACTGGCCACAGCCTGCCAACGCGAGAATGACCCTTTTATTCCTAATCTCTGCTTTCTGCCTGTTAACCAATCCTTAATCCATGCCAATATATTACCTCCTATCCCATGTGCTTTAATTTTGCTAGCTAATCTCCTGTGGGGGACTTTATCAAACGCCTTCTGAAAATCCAAGTCTACCACGTCCACCAACTCCCCTTTATCAATTCTGTTAGTAACATCCTCAGAAACCTCCAACAGGTTTGTCAAACATGATTTCCCATTCATAAATCCAGGTTGACTATGCCCCATCAGATTATTATCCAAGTGTCCATTTATCACATCCTTTAGAATAGATTCTAGCATTTTCCCAACAACTGATGTAAAGCTAACAGGTCTGTAATTCCCCGTTTTCTCTCTCCCTTCCTTCTTAAATACTGGGGTGACATTTGCGACCTTCCAATCTGCAGGAACCACTCCAGAATCTTTCGAATTTTGGAAGATGATCACCAAAACATCCATTATCTCCATAGCCTCCTCTTTCAACACTCTGGGATGTAGAATATCAGGTCCTGGGGACTTGTAGAACCATAGAAAAATTATGGCACAGAAGGAGGCCATTCATCCCGTCGTGTCCGTGCCGGCCGAAAAAACTAGCTGCCCAATCTAATCCCACCTTCCAGCACCTGGTCCATAGCCTTGCCGGTTACAGCACTTCAGGTGCATGTCCAGGTGCCTTTGAAAAGAATTGAGGGTTTCTGTCTCCACCACCGATCCTGGCAGTGAATTTCAGACACCCACCACCTCTGGGTGAAAAACTTTTTCCTCATGTCCCCTCTAATCCTTCTGCCAATCACCTTAAATCTGTGCCCCCTGGTAATTGACCTCTCTTCAAGGGGAAACAGGTCCTTCCTGTCTACTCTATCTAGGCCCTTCATAATTTTGTACACCTTTATTATGTCACCCCTCAGCCTCCTCTGTTCTCGGAAAACAACCCTAGCTTATCCAATCTTTCCTCATAGCTCAACTTTCGAGCCCTGCCACCATTCTTGTAAATCTCCTCTGTACTCTCTCCAGAGCAATTATGTCCTTTCTGTAATGTGGTGACCAGATACTGTACTCCAATTGTGGCCTAACCAGCATTTTATACAGTTCCAGCATTACATCCCTGCTTTTGAATTCTATACCTTGGCCAATGAAAGAAAGCATTCTATATGCCTTCTTCACCACCCTAGCTACCTGTCCTGCCACCTCCAGGGATCTGTGAACATGCACTCCAAGGTCTCTCACTTCCCCTCCCCTTTCAATATCCTCCCATTTATTGTGTATTCCCTCGCTTTATTTGCCCTCCCCAAATACATTACCTCACACTTTTCTGGATTGTATTCCATTTGCCACTTTTCCACCCACTGAACCAAACCATTGATATCATTCTGGAGTCTACGGCTATCCTCTTCATTATCAACTACATGGCCAATTTTTGTGTCATCAGCAAATTCCCCAATCATGCCTCCCACATTTAATTCCAAATCATTAATATATACCACAAACAGCAAGGGACCCACTGTCAAGAATGTCAGATCCTTTAGTATGTCCTCTCTCATTATGCTCATCGTATCTAATATTTCACACTCCTCCTCTTTAACTACAATGTCTACATCAACCCTCCTTTGTGAAGACAGAGATAAACTCATTAAGAACCCTGCCCACATCTTCTGCATCCACGCATAAATTCCCATGTACGTCTCTGATAGGCCCTACCCTTTCCTGAGTTATCTTCTTGCTCTTAATGTACTCATAAAACATCTTTGGGTTTTCCTTGATTTTACCTGCCAATAATTGTTCATGTCCTCTCTTTGCTTTTCTAATTTCCTTTTTTACTTCACCCCTGCACTTTCGATACTCCTCTAGGCTTTATAAAGTATTAAGATTTTTGTGATCGTCATAAGCTTTCTTTTTCTGCTTTAACCTACCCTGTAAGCTTCGAGATAACCAGGGGGCTCTAGATTTGGCCGTACCACCCTTTATCTTTGTGGGACCTGTCTACACTGTGCCTGCAGTATCTCGTTTTTGAATGCCTTGCACTGCTTTACCACTGATTTTCCTTCACGTAGCTGTATCCAGTCCACGTTCACCAGGTCACCTCTCAGCTTCTTAAAATTTGCCTTCCCCCAATTTAGAACTTTTACTCCTGTTCTAACTTTGTCCTTTTCCATGATTATGCTAAAACTTACTGTTTTATGGTCACTATCTCCAAAATGGTCATCCACTGCTACTTCCTCCACTTGCTCAGCTTCATTTCCCAAGACTAAATCTAGAATTGCACCCCCTCTTGTTGAGCTTGTTACATGCAGGCTAAAAAAGTTCTCCTGAACGTAGTTCAAGAATTTTGTGCCCTTCACACAGTTTGTATCTCAGTTGATATTGGGGTAGTTGGAATCCCCAACTATTATTGCCCTATAGTTTTGCACGCAGAAATTTGCCTACATATTTGTTCTTCTACCTCCCTCTCACTATTTGGGGGTCTACAGTACACTCCTAGTAGTGTGGCTGCCCCTTTTTTTATTTCTGAGCTTCACCCATTTGGCCTCATTTGATGATTCATTTAGCATATCATCCCTCCTCAAAGCGGTTATTGATTCCTCAACTAATAATGCTACACCCTCTTTTTTATCACCCTCTCTATCCCGCCTGAAAACTCGATATCCAGGGATGTTGAGTTGCCATTCTTGCCCCTCCTTAAGCCAGGTTTCCATTATAGCAATGCTATCATGTTGCCATGTGTCTTTCTGTGCCCTCAGCTCATCAGCTTTATTTACTATACTCCTTGCATTTACATAAATACCCTTTAACACTGCCAAATTCCTGTGCTGCACACTTTTTAACCTTTGCTTCTTCTCTCTTTCAGAGTCACTTGCTAATTTTCTGCCTCCTGTTCCCTGCCCTGAAATTGTCCTATCTAAGACTGCGCTCAGGTTCCCATCCCCCTGCCAAGCTAGTTTAAACCATCCCCAACAGCACTAGCAAACCTTCCTGCAAGGATATTTGTCCCAGTCCTGTTCAGGTGCAGACCATCTGGCTTGTCCATGTCCCACCTTCCCCAGAACCAGTCCCAATGCCCCAGAAATCTGAAGCCCTCCCTTCTACACCATCTCTTCAGCCATGCATTCATCTGGTGTATTTTCCTATTTCTATACTCACTAGCACGTGGCCTTGGGAGTAATCTGGAGATTGCTACCTTTGAGGTTCTGCTTGCTAATCCCGTTCCTAACTCCCTAAACTCAGCCTGCAGGATGTCATCCCTCTTTCTTCCTATATCATTGGTACCAATGTGGACCACGACCTCTGGCTGTGCACCCTCGCCCTCCAGAATGCCCTGTAGCTGCTCGGTGATATCCATGACCCTTGCACCAAAAAGGCAACATACCATCCTGGAATCATGTCTGCGACCAGAGAAATGCCTATCTGTTCCCCGAACTATAGAATCCCCTATCACTATTGCTCACTTGTCCTTTCTCCTCCCTCCCTGCACAGCTCAGCCACCCATGCTGCTCTGGTCATGACTCTCACTGCTCTCATCAGAGGAACCCTCTCTCCCATCGCTACTCAGAACTGAATACCGGTTAGAAAGTGGGATGCCCTCCGGGGACTCCTGCACGACCTGCCTTGACCTTCTTGTCTGTCTGGCAGCCACCCAGTCCCTCTCTGCCTGTGCTCTCTTAAGCTCCGGGGTGACTACCTCCTGAAATGAGCTATCCACAAAATTCTCTGCCTTGCGGAAGTGCCACAGCGACCCCAGCCGCCGCTCGAGTTCCGAAACCTGGAGCTCAAGCTTCTGCAGCCGGTGACACTTACAGCAGATGTGTTCATCAAGGACACATGGTCCGTCCACGACTTTCCACATGCCACAAGGGGCACATTCCTCTTCCCTGCCATTACTTGGCTTTGCAAACTAACTATAGTGTAATAAATGGAATAACTTACCAATTACTTTCCAATCAGCTTCTTCTCCTGTACCGTGGAGGCTGAAAAGGCGAAAAAGAAAGACTGCAAAGAGCACCTCTTTCCCCAAGTCAGTAAAATCCCTCACACACAACTCAGCCTGACTCTGTCCAAACAGCACCATTCTAAGCAGTGATTATTTACACTAATTAGAACAAAACCTTAGTCGTACTCACCTTATCACTTACAAGGTAGCTACTTGAGGGTTTAAAAATAAAGAACTTTTTCCCCCTGATTTTTTAAAAGCTATTTACGGGTAATAACTGCTGTTACTTACAAACCAATCCGCTTACAAATTTCCCGTGATGTTACTAAGTTTTTTTTAATCAACCTTCAGCCCCATTAATTTCTCCAATACAATTTTCTAACTAATACTAATGTCCTTCAGTTCCCCATTCCTCCTAATCCTTTGGATCTCTAATTCTGGGAGATTTCTTGTATCTTCCTCAGTGAAGACAGACAGAAAAGTAAACATTTAGCTTCTCTGCCATTTCTCTATTCCCCATTATAAACTCTCCTGACTCTGCCTGTAATGGACCCACATTTGTCTTAGCCAAATGTTTTCTTTTTTCGTGCCTGTAGAAGCTTTAATATTTTTTGCTAGCTTACATTCATATTTTATTCTCCCTTTCTTTATCAGTTTCTTCATGCTCCTTTGGTGTATTCTAAAATCCTCCCAAACCTCAGGTTTACTACTATTTCTGGCAACTTTATATGCTTTGTCTTTTAATCTTATACTAACCTTAACTTCCTTTCTCATTCCATAATATTAGGTCTAAAATAGCCTGTTCTCTAGTCGGTTCCTCAACACACTGCTCTAGAAAACCAAGCCTAACACATTCCAGAAATTCGTCCTGCACAGCATTAGTGCTCATTTGGTTTACCCAGTCTATGTACAGATTGAAGTCACCCATGATTACCCATTTCTTTCTTTCCTTCTTTCTTTGGGCCTCCTTATCTCGAGAGACAATGGATACGCGCCTGGAGGTGGTCAGTGGTTTGTGAAGCAGCGCCTGGAGTGGCTATAAAGGCCAATTCTGGAGTGACAGGCTCTTCCACAGGTGCTGCAGAGAAATTTGTTTGTTGGGGCTGTTGCACAGTTGGCTCTCCCCTTGCGCCTCTGTCTTTTTTCCTGCCAACTACTAAGTCTCTTCGACTCGCCACAATTTAGCCCTGTCTTTATGGCTGCCCGCCAGCTCTGGCGAATGCTGGCAACTGACTCCCACGACTTGTGATCAATGTCACACGATTTCATGTCGCGTTTGCAGACGTCTTTATAACGGAGACATGGACGGCCGGTGGGTCTGATACCAGTGGCGAGCTCGCTGTACAATGTGTCTTTGGGGATCCTGCCATCTTCCATGCGGCTCACATGGCCAAGCCATCTCAAGCGCCGCTGACTCAGTAGTGTGTATAAGCTGGGGGTGTTGGCCGCTTCAAGGACTTCTGTGTTGGAGATATAGTCCTGCCACCTGATGCCAAGTATTCTCCGAAGGCAGCGAAGATGGAATGAATTGAGACGTCGCTCTTGGCTGGCATACGTTGTCCAGGCCTCGCTGCCGTAGAGCAAGGTACTGAGGACACAGGCCTGATACACTCGGACTTTTGTGTTCCGTGTCAGTGCGCCATTTTCCCACACTCTCTTGGCCAGTCTGGACATAGCGGTGGAAGCCTTACCCATGCGCTTGTTGATTTCTGCATCTAGAGACAGGTTACTGGTGATAGTTGAGCCTAGGTAGGTGAACTCTTGAACCACTTCCAGAGCGTGGTCGCCAATATTGATGGATGGAGCATTTCTGACATCCTGCCCCATGATGTTCGTTTTCTTGAGGCTGATGGTTAGGCCAAATTCATTGCAGGCAGACGCAAACCTGTCGATGAGACTCTGCAGGCATTCTTCAGTGTGAGATGTTAAAGCAGCATCGTCAGCAAAGAGGAGTTCTCTGATGAGGACTTTCCGTACTTTGGACTTCGCTCTTAGACGGGCAAGGTTGAACAACCTGCCCCCTGATCTTGTGTGGAGGAAAATTCCTTCTTCAGAGGATTTGAACGCATGTGAAAGCAGCAGGGAGAAGAAAATCCCAAAAAGTGTGGGTGCGAGAACACAGCCCTGTTTCACACCACTCAGGATAGGAAAGGGCTCTGATGAGGAGCCACCATGTTGAATTGTGCCTTTCATATTGTCATGGAATGAGGTGATGATACTTAGTAGCTTTGGTGGACATCCGATCTTTTCTAGTAGTCTGAAGAGACCACGTCTGCTGACGAGGTCAAAGGCTTTGGTGAGATCAATGAAAGCAATGTAGAGGGGCATCTGTTGTTCACGGCATTTCTCCTGTATCTGACGAAGGGAGAACAGCATGTCAACAGTCGATCTCTCTGCACGAAAGCCACACTGTGCCTCAGGGTAGACGCGCTCGGCCAGCTTCTGGAGCCTGTTCAGAACGACTCGAGCAAAGACTTTCCCCACTATGCTGAGCAGGGAGATTCCACGGTAGTTGTTGCAGTCACCGCGGTCACCTTTGTTTTTATAGAGGGTGATGATGTTGGCATCGCGCATGTCCTGGGGTACTGCTCCCTCGTCCCAGCACAGGCATAGCAGTTCATGTAGTGCTGAGAGTATAGCAGGCTTGGCACTCTTGATTATTTCAGGGGTAATGCTGTCCTTCCCAGGGGCTTTTCCGCTGGCTAGGGAATCAATGGCATCACTGAGTTCCGATTTGGTTGGCTGTATGTCCAGCTCATCCATGACTGGTAGAGGCTGGGCTGCATTGAGGGCAGTCTCAGTGACAGCATTCTCCCTGGAGTACAGTTCTAGGTAGTGCTCAACCCAGCGGTCCATCTGTTTGCGTTGGTCAGTGATTATGTCCCCCGATTTAGATTTGAGGGGGGCGATCTTCTTGATGGTTGGCCCAAGAGCTCTCTTCATGCCATCATACATTCCTCTGATGTTTCCGGTGTCTGAGGCCAGCTGAATATGACTGCATAGGTGTTGCCAGTAGTCGTTTGCGCAACGCCTAGCTGTTCTTTGTGCAGTGTTTCTGGCTGCTTTAAGTGCTGCGGATGTTAAATCGCTGGGGGCTTTCTTGTAGTTCAAAAGTGCAATGCGCTTAGCGGCTATGACAGGTTCCAGCTCTTCATTATGAGATTGAAACCAGTCTGCATTTCTCTTCGCACTTTTGCCGTAGGTGGTCAAAGCTGACTCATAGATGGCGTCTCTGATGTGGGCCCACTTGGTCTCAGCATCCCCTGTGGGAGTGTTTTGAAGGGCTGTTACAAGTGAATTTAGAAATTTTTGTAACAGCTGTGGGTGAGAAATTCTGCTCGTGTTGATGCGCGGGTGGCCCTTCTGCTTGGAATGATGCAACTTCTTTGGTCTGAGTCTAACCTTGCTGCACACCAGGGAGTGGTCGGTGTCGCAGTCCGCACTGTGGAAGCTGCGTGTGATTTGAACACTGTTTAAGGCGGCTCGCCTTGTGACAATGAGGTCTAGCTGGTGCCAACGACGTGATCTTGGGTGCCTCCATGAAACCTGGTGACAGGGTTTAGTGTGAAAGAACGAGTTGGTGATGCAGAGGTTATGATAGGTACACAACTCAAGCAGTCTCTGCCCGTTCTCATTCATCCTTCCAACGCCATAGCGCCCAAGGCAGGAGGGCCATGAGTCATGGTCGGCCCCAACCCTGGCATTAAAGTCCCCCAGCAGGAATAGGTGTTCGGTGTTGGGGATGCTGCTAATGATGTTATGGAGTTGTTCATAGAACTGGTCTTTAGCTTCAGGTGCGGAACAGAGTGTTGGAGCATAGATGCTGAGTAGGTGTACTGGACCAGAGGTGGTGAGCAGTCGGATGGACAGTATGCGTTCCGAGCCATTTGAGGGAGGCTCTATCATGCTGAGCAAGGAGTTTCTGATGGCGAAGCCCACTCCATGCTGTCTTGGTTCTTCAGGATCCCTGCCCTGCCAGAAGAAGGTGTAGTCTTGCTCTGCTAGAGAGCCACTCGCGGGGAGGCGAGTCTCCTGAAGTGCTGCAATGTCCACATTGAGTCTACTGAGCTCGTTGTTAATGATGGCGGTCTTCCGAGAATCGTTGATTTGTGTAAGGTCTTCCGACAGGCCAGGACACATAGTTCTGACGTTCCAGCTTGCAAAGCGAAGGGCTGGTACCTTCTTTCCTTTTTTCATGTTGTTTGGTGCGGTGTATCAGTCCACCTTTCGGGCAATGACCCTGAGCTCCAAGCACCCATTGAAGCAGGCAGACTGTGGCGGGACAGAACCTTATTGACCCATGCCACATGCATAATCTCCTGATTAATACCATGCCCCACACTACCACTACTGTTTGGTGGCCTATAAACAGCTCCGACAAATGTTTGCTACCCCTTGCTGTTTCTTAGCTCCGCCCAAACAGATTTCACATTTTGTTCTTCCGATCTGAGATCCTCCCTTACTAATGTACTGATCCTATCCCTTACTATCAATGCAACACCACTTCCTTTTCCTTTTTGCCTGTCCTTCCTAAATGTCAAATATCCTCGAATATTCAGTTCCCAGTCTTGGTCACCCTGTAGCCTCGTTTTCGTTATGGCAATTAGATCAAACCCAGTTACCTCTATTTGGGCCTTGAAGTCATCTACCTTGTTGCGAATGCTGTGTGCATTCAGGTGGAGTGCCCTTAACCTGTCTTCTTGACATTCTGCATTCTAAGCCTAGTTGATGCTCGCCTTTGTTTTGCCTGCCTTCTAATATCACTTGCTACTTTTCTACCTCCTGTTACTAGCTTTACTTCCTTCCAATTTGAGCTACCTCTCAGGTTCCCATCCCCCTGACAAGCTAGATTAAACTCTCCCCAAGAGCACTAGCAAATCTCCCTGCAAGGATGTTAGTTCTGGTCCTGCTAAGACATAGCCTGTCCATCTTGTACAGCTCTCACCTGTCCCAGAACCGGTCCCAATGCCTCATAAATCTGATGCCCTCGCTCCGACGTCAATTCTCCAGCCACACGTTCAATCGATCAATCCTCCTATTCCAATGCTCACTAGCACGGGGAACTGGGAGTAATCCTGAGATTACTGCTTTGGAGGTCATACTTTTTAATTTCCTTCTTAACTCGCTAAAATCTGTTTTCAGGACCTCATCCCTCTTCCTACCTATGTCATTGGTACCAATGTGGACCTCTGGCTGTTCACCCTCCCCCAGAAGGATGTCCTGCAGCCACTCCGTGACATCCTTGAGCCTGGCACCAGGGAGGCAACACACCATCCTGGAGACATGTTTACTGCCGCAGAAACACTTGTCTTAACCCCTGACTATCGAATCCCCTATTACTAATGCTTTTGCACTCTTCTTCCTTCCCTCCTGTGCAGCTAAGCCACCCGTGGTACCATGGACTTTGCTCTGGCTGCACTCCCCCGAGGAACCATAGCTCTCACCAGTATCCAAAATGGAAAACTTAGTAGCAAGCAAGATAGACTCAGGGGGCTCCTGCACTGCCTGCCTGGTTCTCTTAGACTGCCTGGCATTCACTCATTCCCTCTCTGCCTCCATGCTCCTAACCTGTGGTGTGATTACCTCCATAAACGTGCTATCTATGTAGTCCTCTGCCTCACAGATACACAACAGTGATCCAAGCCACCACTCGAGTCCCGAAACACGCAGCTCAAGCTTCTGCAGCTGGTGACACTTCCTACAGATGTGTTCGTCTAGGACACGTGGTGCATCCATGACTTCCCACATACCGCAGGATGTACATTCAACGTGGCTGAGCCCACCTGTCATAATGTAAGTTTAAAAACATGGTATTATAATGAGGAGTAAAATAACTTACCAGTTACTAAACAATCAACTTCCTCCCCTGTTGCTATGAGACAGGCAGCTACCAGGAAGTAAGGGAGGGAGGGAGGAAAGGGGGGGGGGTAGGAAAGGGGAGGGGAGGAAGGACTCCCCCATGTACCAAACTCCCACTTTACACTCTGTGTACTCAAATTTATTTTCTTAATTTATAATTACCATCCTTACCGAACTCCCTTACTTGCCAAACTCCCTTCTTCACACTCTGTGCCCTCCAGCAGCACTGAGAGTCCCCTCAATTTATACTCTGAAAACAATGCTTTGTCAGCTCTGCTAAAGCTCAGAAACCAGTTTAAGCTAGCTACCAAATTAATGAGCTTCAGCTGCTCTGAGTGTTAGTGTACCCCTGTTTAAAACTGCAAGAAACCTAACTTACCTGTAAACTGAAACAGGAATTTCAATTAATTGCTAGATGTAAACAAAACAAAAACTAGTCTTGAGAGATTAACCCTTAAAATTCACTCACTCAGCAAACTCCCTTCTTCACACTCTGTGCCCTCCAGCAGCACTCCTTTAATTCCTGTCCAGATAAGCAGCTGTGAATCTATAAAATGCTCCAAACACAAAATGTCTCAACACCCCTGCACCTTTAATTCATGTCCAGCCAAATGGAGGGCAGACGTATAGCAAGGATACGCAGAGGCTCGCTGGCATTCTGTCCCTTCACGCACAGGATAATCCGAGCCCCAGACATACCTTTCACTGCAGAAAGGTGTTTCTCCTGTCCCCCCATCCCCATCAGTAAACTGGGAATCAAAATCTGAGCTTTGTGGCCCTTCCCCCTGAACAGGAACAGAAACACAGAAATATTGGTTAGAGCAGGAACGGGATGGGGAGGCCATTCAGCCCTTCAAGCCTGTCCCACCAACACTACTTCATTTCTAATCTGTCCACCTCCATCTACCCACAAAAGAGAGGCAGAGACAGTCAGGGAGCAGACACACAGAGAGGGAAATGAAACACTGGGCTAGACTTTGACTCGATGCAATAGTACAAACCGGCCGCTTGCTTCACATCTCTCTCCTCTTTTTACATCAACATCAGTAAAACTCAGGAGAGATGGAAAGCAGGATCCCGGTTCATTGTCACTTGTACAACACCATGGCACTGAGTCCAAATCTCCCCCAGTGAGAGCCACTGAGACACAGAAACCAGAGATCCAGGGAGAAGGACAGAACTGAGTGAGAGAGAAATAAACAGAGAGGGAGAATCACAGAAACCAGTGATAGGATGTGAGAGCAGGAGGCAGAGATACTGAGATAAATAAAAATAAAATACTGCAAATCTGAAATAAAAACAGAAAGTGCTGGAAATGCTCAGCAGGTCTGGCAGCATCTGTGTTTGTTGTGATCTCCCTGTTTAGATTGTCTCCTGGCTCCGCACTCGGTGTGTCTGCAACCTGCGAGCCCCGGGCTTTATTAACCCGCCTCCCTCTCACCTGCTGCAACCGCGCTCTCTGCCTCAGACCTGCAACTGCGCATGCTCAACTCACACCTCGCGCCCGCCGGACTGATTGACGGCGGCTGTGAACCAATAGAAAGAGCAGAATGGGGGGGGTTGGAGGACCGGGCGGCTGACGGTCCTCCAACCAATCGGAGCAAGTGAGGGGCGAGTGGCATAATGCGGCCTCACAATGCGCCACTCGGTCCCCCGCTTGCTATTGGTCCGGAGATGCCGTCAATCAACCGACATTTGAGGTGCAAGGTCAGAGGTCGCAGGCGCGAGCTTCAAGGACCGAGTGCGCAGGTGTATTGCTACGCAGTGTGATTCGGTAAGCGATGGCGGCGGGGAGGCTTCAGAAACACCCGGTGTCGGCCTCAACACCCCCAATAAGAAGCTCCCGGTCCCGCGTTTGTACCGAGCGGGGCTTCTCCCGGTGACAGGCCCGGGGTTAACGGCCGCCAGATTTCCAGCTCTTTCGGAGGAATTAAAGATTAATAAACTGTAACAACAAAGGACAAAACTTTAAAGGAAACTGAGCTCAGTTATAAAGGGGCCTGGGGGAGGGGAGGGAGGAACCATTTGGGACACAGCACAGGGTAAGAGATCCCCCCTCCCTGGTTCCACAAAGACTCCCCTTGGACTGGGCCACACCTGGGCAGGGCTGGCTCGAGGTGCAGGAAGCTGCAAGCTGATAGGCTGAGCTGTGGACTGGGAGGAGTGGGGGGTTTGACTGACAGGCCTGGGGAGGGGGATATCAGGGCAGGTACACACACTGCTCCCCCTTTTCCTCCTGGGATCTTTTACTGGAGTCGTGTTGCTGAGTGTGTCTAAACTCTGTCTCCCTATCCCGGTAATGTCGGTGGATTGGAGGTTGCTGTGAGTGTTGGACTGTATTGCCTCTCCTCATTCTTCCTCCTTCTCCCACTCAGTTACAGGCTGCAGGCTCCGGTGGCTCAATGCACCTGAAACGTTAACTCGACTTCTGTCTTGGCAGATGCTGCCTGATCTGCTGAGTATTTCCAACCTTTTCTCCTTTTATTTCAGATTTCCAGCATTCACAGTATTTTGGTTTTATTTTAATGCATGCGCTGCCACAGAACTGAGTCAAAAAACACAGACGGACCAATTGAGAGCCAGTTTGTATTGGGGTGTGTGTTGGTTGCGGAAATCGGTCCTTGACCTGTAGGTATTTTTTTGTTGCATCAGTTTGATCTGGAGTGCAGATAGAGGAGAAGTTGCTGGCTTTAACTCCGAGTATTTCTGAGCCCATTAGGGTCCAGCAATTACCAATGTGAGACTGTCAAGGGAGGTAGATTCCAGGGACAATGAGGTTGCTAAATGGACACTCAATTTAAAAGAGTGTTGTTTTAATAACAAGTATTTCTGGAGAGGCTTTTAATCCATTTTACATATACAGATATTTTTACTTCATTCCTGGGATATGGGCATCACTAGCTAGACCAGCATATATTGTCAATCCCCAGTTTCCCATTGAGGAGGTGATGGTGGGTCTTCTTGAACCGCTGCAGTCCGTGTGGTGAAGGTGCTCCCACAATGGTGTTGGGGAAGGAGTTACAGGATTTTCACCCAGTGATGATGAAGGAACGGTGATATATGTCCAAGTTAACATCAACTTGTATTTATGTAGCGCCTTTAATGTAATAAAATGTTCCAAGGTGTTTCACAGGGGTGTTTATAAAGTAACATTTGACACTGAGCCACAGAAGGAGATATTAGAGTAGATGACCAAAAGCTTTGTTTTAAGAGGTGAGTTTTAAGAAGTGTCTGAATCAGGGAAGGTGAGGTAGAGAGGTGGAGAGGATTAGGGAGGGATTTCCAAAGATTATGGCCTTGGCAGCTGAAGGCACGGTCACCAGTGGTGGAGCAATGAAAATCAGGGATGTTCAAGATGTCAGAATTAGATGATCCCTGATCTCTTGGAGGGTTGTAGGACTGGAGGAGATTATAGAGATAGTGAGGGGTGAGGGAATGGAGGGATTTGCAAGCAAGGATGAGGATTTTAAAATTGAGGTGCTGCTTAACTGGGAGCCTGTGTAGGCCAGTGAGCACAGTGGTAATGGGTGAACAGGACTGGGTTCAAGTAAGGACACAGTAGTAGAGTTTTGGATGATTTCAAGTTTACAGAGGGTAGAATGTGGGATATCAGCCAGGAGTGTGTTAGAATAGTCAAGTTGAGAGGCAACAAATACCTGGATGTAAGTTTCTGAGGCTGATGAGCTGAGACAGTGGTGAAGTCTGGCAATGTTACCGAGGTGGAAATAGGCGGTCTGAGTGATGGCGCTGATATGCAGTCAGAAGCTCATTTCGGAGTCAAATATGACACCAAGGTTATGAATGATCTGGTTTAGCCTCAGACAGTTGCCAGGGAGAGGGATCGAGTTGGTGACTTGCGAGTGGAGTTTTTAGCAGGAACTAAAGACAATGGCTTCAGACTTCCCAATATTTAATTGGAGAAAATTTCTTTCATCCAATACTGGATGTCAGACAAGTCAGGATGGTGTTTGACTTGGAGGGGAACTTGGAGGTGATGGTGTTCACATACACCTGCTACCCTGGTCCTTCTAGATCCTGGAAGTTGAGGGTTTGGGAGGTTCTGTCAAATTTCTGGTTGAGTTGTAGATAGAAAAATCCCTCCTCTCCCTGCCCCTCCCACCCCTCCCTCTCTCTCTTTACTCCCATAGAGGGCAGAGTCTTGTGTAGGTCCAGACTGGGTGTCAGGTTCCCTTCCCTGAAGGACATTAGTGAACCAGTTGGGGTTGTACGTCAATCCAGCAGCTTTCATGGTCACTTTATCCCAGTGCCGGCCCCATAGATTACCAGATTCATTCAGCTCCATTTCACAACCTGCCTTTGTGTTTTTTGGGCTCTCTCACACCTTTTTTCTGTTCTAAATCAATTTTACAGGGTTTTCGAGGGGTAAGAGTTGCCGCCGTGGCATGCAGATCAGGATCTGAAGGAGTCGCCCAGTTTCTCGTAACCCGAATATCACTGGATTTTGAAAGGAAAAATGAAAGGTAAAAGCACCGATCACAGTGGGGAGAAACTGTACACGTGTTCTGTGTGTGGTCGAGGTTTCAGTCGATCATCTGGCCTGTCGAGACACAAGTGCATTCACACTGGGAAGAAACCATGTAAATATGGGGACTGTGGAAAGGGATTGAATTCTCCAGTTGAGCTGGAAACTCATCCACGCAGTCACACCCTGGAGAGGCCGTTCACCTGCTCCGAGTGTGGGAAGGGATTCACTAAATCATCTGACCTACTGAGACATCAGCGAGTTCACACTGAGGAGAGACCTTTTAAATGTCCAGGCTGTGGGAATTGCTATAAATATTCATCTGAACTGATGATCCATCAACGTGTTCACACTGATGAGAGACCGTTCAGATGTTCTCACTGCGGAACTGGGTTCAGACAGTCAGGCAACCTCACTGTACATGAGCGCATTCACACCAGGGAGAGACCATTCACCTGCTCTGAGTGTGGCAAGGGATTCACTCATTCATCTGGCCTGCTGAGACACCAGCATATTCACACTGGGGAGAGGCCATTCACCTGCCCGGAGTGTGGGAAGGGATTCACTACTTCATCCCAGCGGCTGACACACCAGTGTATTCACACTGGGGAGAGGCCATTCACCTGCTCAGAGTGTGGGAAGGGATTCATTGACTCATCTACCTTACTGACACACCAGCGAATTCACACTGAAGAAAGACCGTTCACCTGTTCAGAGTGTGGTAAGGGATTCACTCGGTCCTCCAGCCTTCTGATACACCAGCGAGTTCACACTGGGGAGCGGCCATACACCTGCTCCGTGTGTGGGAAGGGATTTACTACTTCATCCCAGCGGCTGACCCACCAGCGGGTTCACACTGGGGAGAGGCCGTTTACCTGCTCCGTGTGTGGGAAGGGATTTACTACCTCATCCCAGCGGCTGACACACCAGCGAGTTCATACTGGAGAGAGGCCATTCACCTGCTCAGAGTGTGGGCTGGGATTCACTCGGTCATCGAACCTTCTGACACACCAGCGAGTTCACACTGGGGAGAGACCGTTCACCTGCTCCGTGTGTGGGAAGGGATTCACTACTCCATCCCAGCAGCTGGCACACCAGCGAGTTCATACTGGAGAGAGGCCATTCACCTGCTCTGAGTGTGGGAAGCGATTCACTCAGTCATCCAACCTTCTGAGACACCAGAGAGTTCACAAGTAACTCAAGGATGAGAAATTTCCACTACATAGCAAATCTCCAACATTAGGGTCTCGGAAATCCACCATAGGTTTCTCCCCTTTCCGACCTTGACCAAAAGACCAGCCTTTAAAATAAAGTTGGCATCGATACTTCACTGATGGTGCTGATTGTTTGAAAGCCGTCAAATCACGAAGCTGCCCAGTGGTCTTTTTACCTGTTTTTAAGTCGTCTTTATTTTTTATAATCTTCCACCTCAGTGAAAATAAACTTCAACCAGGAAAGCAAGTGGGTGGAACTGCATACTGCTTCACAACCTCAGTGTGTCAGTCTTCTGTAAATGGCTGAAAAGGTGTATATATACAGACCAATTCCCAATGTTTGTTTTTGCCTTCATGGGATATCGTAGCAGGGACCACCTGAGAACTGACACAGCTCATTTGCCATGGTTTAAAATTAATGGTTCAGGATCAGTAGCTGGCAAGTCGCTGGTCTGCAGCAAAAACATTGGTCTGTCAATAGGAATTTGAAACTTGCTTCCATTTACACAGCAGTGTGTGTCTGAAGTAATTTCTGAAAACCCTGCACAAACTAGTTACTGCATTTGAATATCCTGCAGTGAGCATGAACTGTATAAACTGAATATGTCCTGCGCTTTGCAGCAACTGAAGTGATCTGGAATTTCCACTTATCAGTTTGCTCAGGTGTATGGCTGAATTCCATTCATTGTTCATCTCCACTTTCACTGTCTACTGCCCCAGTCACACTGTAAACCTTGAGTCAGTGTGAAGCTGTCTTTTACACCATAGTGATGCAAGGCAAGGAGTATAACTCTGGCCATCTTTCTTCAATGTGTGGTTTGACATTGCTTAAGATTATCTGGAAAAGGCTGTCCTGCACCACAAGTGCTGTACATCAGCTACAGTGCAACTATCCTGTGAGCTCTCTGCAGTCACTATAAGTGGTCACTGGGCTTCTGAGGCTGATGGCACAATACTCTGTACATGTATGAATATGTATATACAGAGTGCTGCCTTTCTCCAAGCCAACACAATAGTTATGATTTTCAGCTCACCTTGCTGTTAAATGCAGCTGCCACTGCACCAATTGATGCAGTAGAACAGGAGTCAGAAGTGTTCATCACTGTTGGGATATACAGCTGTCCATTGGACCTGCTGCATTGTCACAGGGCCATGGCCAAACTTTTGAACCTGATTGGGATTGATTGTCGTCGGCTGTCCCTCGATTTGTGGATGACGTCTACTCAATATCACAAGTTTCTGCCATGGATCTTCAGGTCATCAAACAGACCGATTTTTGACCCTCAGATCTTTGGACACGTTGCGCAGGACGTCCCACCAGGTAGTGGGATCCGGAGTGCAGGATTTGCGGAGATACAACACTCAGTCTCATTACTTTTTCACTGTCGCTAGTAAGAGCTGGTACAGTTTTTACATTGCATAATATTTGGATCCTTTGAAGAGGGAAAAAACACATTTTTAATTAATTTTCTTTAAGATTAAGATGAGATCACTGCAAATAAGATTATTTTAGTTCAGAATCTTTATAATGTGACTATTTGAAGTTATAAAATCTACCATGAGTCATAATATTTTAAAACAAGCATTCTATTGAAGAGGCACCACATTTGCTGAAGTTAATGAGGTTATTTTCCTCCTTTGTCCTTTAAGGTAAATAATTGTCTAAAAGAAAACTGGGTGAGGAGGATCATATGCTCCAAACAGAATGTATGTGATATTCCTGTCCATTTAAGTTAATGGACAGCAAATTGGACAGGCTGTATAACTGGTATACAATCCTCCCTACCTGGTTTTGCTTTCTGCTTCGTTCAGGTAATTATGTCGCAGCACAAAATAAAAAAAATGACCCCACTTATGTTCAAGTTTCTGGATTGTCAATGTCTCTGAAATGTTTACTTTTTATTAATTTATATATCTACTAATTTGTGCACATCACTTACCAAGGTACCAGAACATGCCATCTGGTATGTTTATAGATATATATTACTTTCCATTAAAGTTGACACATCTTCACAGAACACCTTTTACATGAACAAGCTATAAATAGGCAAAAGCAGGACATTGAGAACATGAAGCTCTGTAAAACCAATTATCAGCTGTCAGGTAAGTCTCATGAAATCGTATTCTGAGTACAGAGCAATTTTATTCATTACATATGCAAAATTGTACAAAATTACCATTACTCAACCAGTTTGCTTCAATAACAGTGCTGTAATTACACGATTCCTTCTAAAAAGAACGTTTTTTTTTTAGGCTTTGGCCACTAATTTTCAGACCTTTTGGTCTTTGGCCACTCTCACCCCTGCATTTGTTACTTGTTTTTATGAAATACTCTCCCTATTAGTGCACAGCTGCTGGATAACTCTGATTACATTTCTATGTGTTTATACATGTCTATAAAGTGTCTGTGTGCCCAGATTTAACTAAGTTGTGATTTGTAACCAATAAATGATGTTTCAGGCATGACTTGTAGTCTGGTATCTTGGTGATTTGTCAAGAAAGATTTAATTCACTCACTCAGCAGCTTGAGAGGAACCAGACTGAGGTTTAATGAACATAAGAAATAGGAGCTGGAGGAGGCCATTTGGCCCTTCGAGCCTGTTCTGCCATTCACCAAGATCATGGCTGATCTTCTACCTCAACTCCACCTTCCCGCACTATCCCCATATCCCTTAATTCACTCAGTACCCAAAAATCTATCAATCTCTGTCTTAAATATACTCAACGACTGAGCATCCACAGCTCCCTGGGGTAGACAATTCCAAAGATTCACAACCCTTTCAGTGAAGAAATTTCTCCTTATGTCAGTCCTAAATGGCCGACCCCTTATCCTGCTGAGACTGTGACCCAGTGTTCTAGATTCCCCAGACAGGGGAAACATTTTCTCAGCATCTACCCTGTCAAGTCCCTTAAGAATTAGTGTTTCAGTCAGATCACATCTCATTCTTCTAAACTCCAAGGAATATAGGCCGAGTCAACTCAATCTCTCCTCACAGGAGGAGATGGATCATAATGGGGGTGCTGTGGCAGAGTGGTTATGTTGATGAACTAGTAATCCAGAGGCCTGGACTAATGAGGCAGAGACATGAATTCAAATCCCACCACGGCAATTCAGCGATTTAAACTCAAATCAGTTAAATAAATATGGGATGTAAATAAAGCTGGTATTGGCAATCGGGACCATGAAACTACCAGATTGTCCTAAAAACCCACCTGGTTCACTAATTTCCTTTAGGGAAGGAAATCTGCCGTCCTTACCCGATCTGGCCTACATGTGACTCCAGACCCACAGAAATGTGGTTGACTCTTAACTGCCCTATAAAATGGCCTGGCAAGTCACTCAGTTCTATTCAAGGAGGTGACTCACCACCACCACCTTCTCAAAGGCAATGAGGAATGGGCAATAAATGCTGGCCTTTCCAGCAACACCCACATTCTGTGAAAAAATAGAACAATCTCGTTATCCCAGGACCCAGACTTTTGTTGGATTCCCTCAGATCATGGCAGATGAAATATGATGTGGAAAAATGTGAGGTTATCCACTTTGTTAGGAGAAACGGATGTGCAGGATATTTCTTAAATTGTCAGGAATTAGAAAGTGTAGCTGTACAAAGGGATCTGGGTGTCCTTGTCAATAAGTCACTGAAAGCTAACAGGCAGGTGCAACAAGCAATTGTAAGGCTAATGGTATGTTTGCTTTTATTGTAAGAGGATTTGAGTATAAGGGTAGCAAACACTTGTGTCATGCTGGGCCCCCATCTGCCAAGAATGAGGCACATTAATTTTGCCATGAACATTGATTTTACTGGATGAGGGGAGGACTTGTTGAACAGATAAGCTACGGCTGGAAAAGACATTTGCACATTCACAGACAGTGTTTGGAAGGACAAAACAGCCATTCCCTGACATTCAACCCACAATGGACTTTTGATCACCAGACGTTGAAGGTTGGGGAGCTCGCATTCAATGTTGGCTGCTAAGATGGCTGAATACACAAATTGACATGGTCAAACCAGCTGGTGACATGACTAACCTGCTGGCCAACCTGAGTTTTTTGAATTTGTACAAACAGTTTGGGCAGAAATCAGAATGTTCCTGGTCTGAGAAGATCTGCCCTAGCTGGCTCGCTACAGCCTCTCCTGTCTGCTCCCATCTCTTTCTCGCAAGCCTCTGAATCCACTGAAGATACATGAACCCCAAGAGAGGGAAGTCTCCTACAGCAAATCATAGAATCATGGAAGGTTTAAGGCACAGAAAGAGGCCACTTGGCCCATTGTGCCTGTGCCGGCCGAAAAATGACCCACCTATTCTAATCCCACCTTCCAGCATTTGGTTCATAGCCCTGCAGCTTACGGCACTTGAGGTGCATATCCAGACTCCTTTTGAATGAGTTGAGGGTCTCTGCCTCAACTACACATTGAGGCAGTGAATTCCAGACCATCACCACCCTCTGTGTGAAAAAGTCTTTCCTCATCTCCCCTCTTATTCTTCCACCAATCACTTTAAATCTATGCCCCCTCGTTACTGACCTTTCTGCTAAGGTGAATAGACCTTTCACCTCCACTCTATCCAGGCCCCTCAAAATGTTGTACATTTCAATCAGAGTCGAGGTTAGTTAGGCCACAGCTGGAGTACTGTGTACAGTTCTGGTCACCACACTATAGGAAGGATGTGATTTCACTGGAGAGGATGCGGAGGAGATTCACCAGGATGTTGCCTGGGCTGGAGCATTTCAGCTATGAAGAGAGACTGGATAGGCTGGGGTTGTTTTCCTTAGAGCAGAGAAGGCTGAGGGGAGATATGATTGAAGTATACAAAATTATGAGGGGCATTGATAGGGTAGATAGGAAGAAACTTTTTCCCTTAGCGGAGGGTTCAATAACCTGGGGGCATATATTTAAGGTAAGGGACAGGAGGTTTAGAGGGGATTTGAGGAGAAAAACTCTCACCCAGAGGATGGTTGGAATCTGTAATGCACTGCCTGAAGAGGTGATAGAGGCAGGAACCCTCACAACATTTAAGAAGTATTTAGATGATCACTTGAAAAGCCAGAGCATACAAGGCTACGGGACAAGTGCTGGAAAATGGTATTAGAATAGTTAGGTGTTTGATGGCCGGCATGGACATGATGGGCCGAAGGGCCTGTTTCTGTGCTGTGCAACTCTATGACTCTCCTCAGCCTTCCCTGTTCCAAGGAGAACAATCCCAGCCTATCCAATCTTTCCTCATAGCTGCATTTTTCCAGTCCTGGCAACATCCTTGAAAATCTCCTCTGTACCCTTTCTAGTGCAATTACATCCTTTCTCTCATAAGGTGACCAGAACTGTACACAGTACTCAAGTTGTGGCCTAACCAATGAGTTATACAGTTCCAGCATAACCTCCCAGCTCTTATATTCTATACCTCGTCTATTAAAGGAAAGGATTCCATATACCTTCTTAATCACCTTATCGACCTGTCCTGCTACCTTCAGGGATCTGTGGACATTCACTCCAAGGTCCCTCACTTGCTCTCCACTTCTCAGTATTTTCCATTAATTGTGTATTCCTTTGCCTTGTTTGACCTCCCCAAATGCATCACCTCACACTTCTCCAAGTTTTTATATATGTGTAAGCTCAGTTCGACATTATGTGAGGCTGAGAAGCAAAGCCTGAAGCTGAGTCACAGTTATTTAAAAAAAAACCTGGCAGGGCAGAGAATCTTAAGTCAAATATGAAAAGAATGAAAAACTGAACATTAATTAAGTTACAATTAAAACAGAAGATTCAAAGCTTCTAAGATCTATGTAACGACTGTTTGTATGAAGTTTCTAGATAAGGAATAACAAAGTTGCAAGAAAATGGAACAAAGTGATAGCAGAAAATTAAGCATAAATTTAATGTTATAGTTTTACAAAATGATTAAACAGAATGAGTGAAATAGCCCAGGTGATTGTCAGTTGCCACGTAGGCTCAAAGGAGAAAAAAGGGTATAAAAGAACACCTATTGAAGATGAGAAGCAGCAAGAAAAACCCAGAGGAAGAAAGAGAATCTTCAGTCAACAGAACACAGCAGGGGAAAGAGAGACTGCACCACAGTCACTTGGAGGGCTCCCGCTGAGGTTCTGAGGAACAGAATGTGACTATTGTCTTCGTTAATTATTACTGCTTTGCACTGAATGTAAACTACTTAATAAATCTGCTGCACTTATAACCAGCATATACCTTACTCATTGCGGTTTGTTGTAGTCACGGACAAGTCACCCGTGGATTAAATTGAATCCTGAAAGTAGCAGAAAAGCTACAATTTGCACCCCAGATATGGGACTCTGACTAACAACTGAAACCAGGTATTGTTGAGTATAAGGCAGCAGACACCAGTGTTTTCAGCTTCATTTTTTTAAACCAGCTGATAGTGTCTCACTAAGTCCACCAAGGTGCCTAAAGGGGATATTTGGATAAAGGAGGTGAATGTGCCCCACTTGCAATTTATGGATCAGAACCTCAGATTCTTGGTGGAAACAATGAGCCACAATGACTCAAAACATGTGAGGGCGATCTCCCAGTTTGCATAAGAAATAGTAAAAGAGATAGTGTAACAACAGCACACAAAGCAGGTTGTGGTACTCTCCTAGGAAGAGTTTCCATGTGGGAAATAAAAGAGGGATATGGAGTGTGTATTAGGTGCAAGGTAAAAGACAGGGGAGGCCCGAGCGTGCGGAAATTTCTGGCAAAGATTAAAGGGACTTGAGAGCAAATAAAAGAATCAAACCAAGGCCCAGTGGTATCAGAGAGTGAAGGATACATCCAATTGTGTTGGCCTGGATGGTGGAAGAGACACAAAGGGCAATACTCTTGCATTGGGTCTAATGTAAGGTCCAAAAATGGAAATTGAGATGACGAACCCATTTTAAGTGATGGGGACGATATAACTACCCTAAAATTGATAAGGGTGGGGGGAGGGGGTGGAATTGGTAGAGTCAGGATAAGATTCGAGGATGCAATAATCGGGATGCATAAAGACCGACGGGTACCTCTACAGTGTTATGGTCATATGAGGAAGAGGATAGCTCAGATGCTTGGGATCAGGGACAAGTGGGGCAATGTCCTCAATTAGAGGCAGGACCCAGAATTGGCCTTGTAATTATCCCCACCCACAAAGCAGAAAATCACCAGTTAATACCAGAAGCAGTCCCTACCATTTTAAACTTAACTGATATCGTATTGCCTGAATGGTGCTCCAATAAAACTACAGTTAACTACAGGGATGATATAGCAGGTTTTTGACTTGTATTGGGAAAAGGCTGTCTTGTCCCAAGTGCAGAGGACGTACAGAATACATTCCCCATGAGAACAATACTAGAAATGAGTCAAACAAGAAGTAGGTGAAAGAGAGGCTTGATAAAGGCTGGATTCATTGGTTTGAATTCAGCTACCTTAATGATTAACTCTGTGGATTAGGCAGTTTCACAGATACAGTTATGAACGGTGTGGGAGAAATTGAAAAATATACTCAGTAAAGAGAACAGCATAGAACATGAATTGCTGGGAGAGGATCAGATAATGGTCGTGCACTTACAAGACACTATACTTGAGACAGAAAATCATCTAAAAAAGATTAATGACCTTAGCAGAGAGGGCAGAAAGGCCTCTGACCAGGCGGCTCATAACAATGTATGTGTCATGTAAGGGAATTGGTTGGTAGAACAGTTCAGAGACAACCTAGAAGTTATCAATGAAGGACGTCTTCCCACTTGGGTGGGAACAATTAGACATTTATCAGGATGATCCTGTTATCAGGCCAATGCAGTATTCTGTAAAATTAGGAGTCTAATTGAGGTTAACCCAGTCAAGCACGAATGCCACAAGGTGGGAACCAGAAGCTATTGAGACAAGTAGTACAGATCCCCAATCTTATGAATCGAACCAGCCTAATCCTCTGTTTAGTGTAGAAAACATAGGGGTTGTGAGGGGTAAGTGTCATTAGTCGATTCCTGACGGCACCCCAATGGTTGATCCGGCTAGAAGAACTAACTTGGATAGAACCAAACCTACAGGGATGCTGAACAAGCAAGGATGCCCTCATTTCCCCATATGATTTATATGATCACTCAAGAGACACATGTGGTTTCAATTGGAATGAGAATGGGCTGAACTGTACTGTGGAAGTTACAGGTTCATCAGATGTGAGAACTAGAGCGGCCTATGTATGAGAAAGGAAGCACTGTTTTACCACCTTAGAAGACTATTACCATCACGGGAACTTAAATGTTAAATCAAACCTGGGACCTATTGTATTACACCTACCAAAACCACAGCGATGGGGGAAAAACACTCCCCGCCATTGCTATGCCTGACCAGCAGGTCTTACGAGTAAAAGATGGCTTGAACATAAACCTAGAGGATTATGTCACTACATTTGGTATGACATCACTGAACTACCTATAGCCTTAACAACATTAATAAGTCAAATGACCACCTCCCAGTGCTATTAATGTAAGCTACAGCAAGGAAATAAAGCTATAGTTAAGGAAATTCCAGGGGTTGGGAATTCAACACATTAGTGGGAAACAGGGTGAAACATGGAAATTCCACTCCCCCCGCCGGATTAGGATCATTTCACATGTGTTGGTGATAACTCAGTTATTGGCGCTAATATGCTGACTGCTCCACACTTGCTACTTGAAGCACCTGGTGTGCCAGACAAGATCACAATTAAACATGATCACAGAACAGAATGTCTTGGAAATGAGTAAATATGTAAGTTCAAAGTACACAAGAATTTAATTTGAGGGGTGGGCATTAGTGCCTTGCCCTCGAGGTGGGGATATTGTAAGATAATTCACTGCTTGGTGTATTGCTTCAAACCCATTAAGATCACCTTGAAAGGGAATGATATCATGTTCCCTGTACCTACCCATAACATCACTGAAATCAGAGTCAACTTTGGAATGCAGGAGGAAGCACTGAAGGCAATAATTCAGTGGAGACACCCCATACCCCCTCTATCATTAGATTTAAAATCCATAATTAAAATACTGCAACATCCCAAAAGCACTTGTTTATGATGTAAGAAGATAATGAACAAAGTGTCATAGAGAGAAAGGAATTGAAAATTGGGAAATAGACATAGGTGGGAAAAAGTTGTGAATACAAGTCAACATCCCTGGCTCAGAATTATTTCTACTCTGTTCATATTGATACAAACAGTGATCACAATTGTAATAATAGCCGTCCTCTGTTACTTGAGAAATCTTACCTCAAGACTGCCGAAGTGCACTGAATTGAGCTGGAACCCAGCTCTTATGTCTAAAAGAAAATAATAGTCAATGAAAAGTAGTGAGGGGTCAATATGTTGTCATATATGTCACCCTCAATCCGGGGAGTTGCAAGTAGGTTTGGGTAGCTAGATTCTAGCTTACTTTGACCATTTTCACACTGTATCCTCTGTAATAACTAACCAGGTCAAGTAAGCATCTTAATACGAACACGTGACCAAAGAAGTCATTTTTGTATCTTGTATCAGCAACTGTATTAATCAAATTAATGTATTAAGCAGTAACCCATCAGGAAAACAAGGATTACAAAGCAATGGAGCTCGATTGAGTTGTAATTAATGAATTAAGAATCATGCTAGAGAGAATGTGTTTTAATTTTAAAGTATTAAGTATAAAAACAAAGTCTTAAGCTTGTAAGAAATTCAGTATCAGTCGGACAATGTAAGTCACTGTGACACAAAGTCAGCAGAAAAAGTATTGTGAGCCTGATAACATTCATTAACTTTGCTAAAAAAAATAATCAATTTCTGTACAGATTCATCCTGTCCAAGGAGATAACGACCATAATGAATAGAACTCTTCATGGGTTTTTATCTCAATTATTGGCAAAATGTTTTATCAATTAAGCCCCAGTTAGAGTAGGGTAGCAACTGACATCATAGGACCTGGACAAACTACAAAGGTGGTCGGATGGCCAAAAAGGATATAAAGGAACAGCGATTGAACATCAGAAGCAACACAAAAAATCCAGAGGAAGAAAGAGGAGAATCTTCAGTCAACAGAACACAGCAAGAGAAAGAGAGATCGCGCCACAGTTACTCGGAGAGCTACGGCCGAGGTTCTGAGGAACTGACTGTGACTATTGTCTTTGTTAAGTATTACTTCTTTGCACTGAATATAAACTACTTAATAAATCTACTACACTTATAACCAACATATACCTGTACCCATAGTGGTTTTTTAAAAATTCATTCATGGTATATGGGCGTCGCTGACCAGGCCAGCATTTACTGCCCATCCCCTAATTGCCCTTGAGAAGGTCGTGGTGAGCTGCCTTCTTGAACCGCTGCAGTCCATGTGGGGTAGGTACAGTGCCAGCGGTTAGATACAACTGAGTGGCTTGCTAGGCCATTTCAGAGGGCATGTAAGAGTCAACCACATTGCTGTGGGTCTGGAGTCACTTGTAGGCCAGACAAGGTAAGGACAGCAGATTTCCTTCCCTAAAGGACATTAGTGAACCAGATGGGTTTTTACAACAATTGACAATGGTTCCATGGCCATCATTAGACTAGCTTTTTAATTCCAGATTTATTAATTGAATTCAAATTCCACCTTCTGCTGTGGTGGGATTTGAACCCATGTTACCAGACCAATACCCTAGGTCTCTGGGTTACTAGTCCAGTGACAATACCACTACGCCATCGCCTCCCCCCGTGTTGTGGTCACGGACAAGTCACCCTTATTGGATTAAATTGAATCCTGAAAGTAGCAGGAAAGCTGCACTTCCTTGACAAATCACCAAGATATCAGACTACAAGTCATGCCTGAAACATCATTTATTGGTTACAAATCACAACTTAGTTAAATCTGGGCACACAGACACTTTATAGACATGTATAAACACATAGAAATGTAATCAGAGTTATCCAGCAGCTGTGCACTAATAGGGAGAGTATTTCACAAAAACAAGTAACAAGTGCAGGGATTAGGTGGCCAAAGACCAAAAGGTCTGAAGATTAGTGGCCGAAAACTAAAAAAGTCTGAATTTTTTTGACAATGAATCAGGTAATTATAGCACTGTTATTGAAGCAAACTAGTTGAGTAATGGCAATTATATACATAATAACATAAGAAATAGGAGCAGGAGTAGGCCATTCAGCCCCTCAAGCCTGTCCTGCCATTCAATAAGATCATGGCTGACCTGTTCCAGGCCTCAACTCCTCTTTCGGGCCTGCTCCGCACAACCCTCAATTCCCCGAGATTTCAAAAATCTATCTACCTCCTCCTTAAATACATTTAGTGACATAGCCTCCACAACTCTCTGAAGTAGAGAATTCCAGAGATTCACCACCTTCTGAGAGAAGAAATTCCTTCGCATCTCAGTTTTAAATGTGTGACCCCTTATTCTGTAACTATGTCCCCTAGTTCGAGGTTCCCCCACCAGTGGAAACATCTTCTCAACATCTACCCTGTTGAGCCCCCTTAGAATCTTATATATTTCAATAAGATCACCTCTCATTCTTCTAAACTTCAATGAACAAAGGCCTAACCTGTTTAGCTGTTCTTGATAAGACAACCCCCTCATCCCAGGAATCAGCCTAGTGAACCTTTTCCGAATTGGCTCCAATGCAAGTATATCCTTCCTTAAATACAGGGACCAAAACTGTACGCAGTACTCCAGGTGTGGCCTCACCAACACCGTGTACAGTTGTAACAAGACTTCCCTATTTTTAAACTCCAACCCCCTAAACAATAAAGGCCAAAATTCCATTTGCCTTCCTAATTACTTGCTGCACCTGCATACTAACCTTTTGTGTTTCATGTACAAGAACACCCAGATCCCTCTGTACTGCAGTATTTTGTAGTCTTTCTCCATCTAAATAATAATCTGCCTTTTTATTCTTCCTACCAAAGTGGATGACCTCACACTTTGCCACATTGAACACCATCTGCCAAGTTTTTGCCCACTCACTTAACCTATCTCTATCCCTTTGCAGATTCTTTGTGTCCTCATCACAACTGCCTTCCCACCTATTTTTGTATCATCCGCAAATTTGGATAAACTACACTCTGTCCCTTCCTCCAAGTCATTAATATAGAGTAAATAGTTGAGGCCCTAGGTCTTATCCTTGTGGCATCTCACTAGTTGTGGCTTTCCAACCTGAAAAAGACCCACTGATCCCGACTCTCTGCCTTCTGTGTGTTAGCCAATCCTCAATCCACACCAACACATTACCCCCAATACCCTGAGCTCTTATTTTGCACAATGACCTTTTATGTGGCACTTTATCGAACGCCTTCTGAAAATACACTACTTCTACTGGTCTCCCTTTATCCACTCTGCTTGTTATATCGTCAAAGCACTCGAACAAATTTGTCAAACATGATTTCCCTTTCATAAAACCATGTTGACTCTGTTTGATTACATTATGTTTTTCTAAATGTCCTGCTATTTCTTCCTTAATAATGGACTCTAGCATTTTCCCAATGACTGATGTTAAGCTAACTGGTCTATAGATTCCTGCTTTCTGTCTCCCTCCTTTCTTGAATAGGGGCGTCACATTCGCGGTTTTCCAATCCGCTGGTACCCTACCGGATCCACTGAGTTTTGGTATATTATGACCAATGCCTCCACAACCTCAATTTTGCATCTGTAATGAATAAAATTGCTCTGTACTCAGAATACAATTTCATGAGACTTACCTGACAGCTGATAATTGGTTTTACGGAGCTTCATGTTCTCAATGTCCTGCTTCTGTCTATTTATAGCTTGTTCATGTAAAAGGTGTTCTGTGAAGATGTGTCAACTTTAATGGAAAGCAATATATATATATATATATAAACATACCAGATGGCACGTTCTGGTACCTTGGTAAGTGATGTGCACAAATCAGTAAATACATAAATGAATAAAAAGTAAACATTTCAGAGACATTGACAATCCAGAAACTTGAACATAAGTGGGGTCATTTCTTATTTTGTGCTGTGACATAATCACCTGAACGAAGCAGAAAGCAAAACCAGGTAGGGAGGATTGTATACCAGTTATACAGCCTGTCCAATTTGCTGTCCATTAACTTAAATGGACAAGAATATCACATACATTCTGTTAGGACCATTTGATACCCCCAACCCAATTTTCTTTTTGACAATAATTTACCTCCAAGCACTACTTTTGCAAATGTCATAGAAAACAGGCCCTTCGGCCCATTGTGTCCATGCCAGCCATCAAACACCTAACTATTCTAATCCCATTTTCCAGCACTTGGCCTGTAGCCTTGTATGCTCTGGCATTTCAAGTGCTCATCTAAATACTTCTTAAATGTTGTGAGGGCTCCTGCCTCTACCACCTCTTCAGGCAGTGTGTTACAGATTCCAACCACCCTCTGGGTGAAAGTTTTTTTCCTCAAATCCCCTCTAAACCTCCAGCCCCTTACCTTAAATCTATGCCCCCTGGTTATTGCACCCTCCGCTAAGGGAAAAAGTTTCTTCCTATCTAACCTATCAATGCCCCTCATAATTTTGTATACTTCAATCATATCTCCCCTCAGCCTTCTCTGCTCTAAGGAAAACAACCCTAGCCTATCCAGTCTCTCTTCATAGCTGAAATACTCCAGCCAAGGCAACATCCTGGTGAATCTCCTCTGCACCCTCTCGAGTGCAATCACATCCTTCCTAATAGTGTGGTGCCCAGAACTGCACTCAGTACTCCAGCTGTGGCCTAACTAACCTCGACAGACAGAATGCTTGTTTTTAAATATCATGACTCATGGTAGATTTTATAATTTTGGAATGATAGAGGCATTAAAATTTACCTTACTATTAATCAAAACAACAACAAAGGTGCATTATTGTGAAGAAGCTTTAAATGAGAAGAATAATTTATTGACTTATGTTCTGGTCACTGTATGGGACACTAATTTAGTGAGATACCTGGCATTTTTTAGCTTGCACAAGTAGTCAATGTTTGCTCACACACTTATGTAGCGATGCAGTGTATTCTGGATAGATATTATTCTGTCAGGAGTGATCTTGATCACACTCTCATCCTCTCTCTGTCCCCCTCTCTCTGTTTCCCCCTCTCTGTCCCCCTTTCCTTCTCTCTGTCCCCCACTCTCTCTCTCTCAGCCCCTTCTCTTTCCACCCTCTGTCTCTCTTCACCCCCTTCTCTTCCCCACCTCTCTGTCTCTCTTCCCCCTCTCTGTCGCCCTCTTTCTCTCTCTCCCTTATCCCTTTCCTCTCTCCCTCGGTCCTCCCTTCTCTCTCTCTGTCTTCCCCCCTCTCCCTGTCTCTCTGTCCCCACTCTCTCTGTCACCTCCCCCTCTCTGTTCCCCTCCCCTTTCTCTCTCTGACCACCCTTCTCTTTCTCTCTGTCTCCCCCTCTCTCTCTGTCTCCCCCCCCCCCTCTCTCTGTCCCTCAGTCCCTCTCTCTCACTCTCCTTCCCCCTGACCCCTCTCTTGCTCTCCTTCCCCCTGACCCCTCCCTCTGTCCAGATTTTCCTGCAGGCTTTTAAAAATACATGAATCTGTCCAAAGTTCAGAAACTGTTGTTCCCAATGTCAGGATCTGTCAGCTGTGAAAATCAGCACGATTTTTTAAAAAGCCAGTCTGCAAGAAGACGACAAAGGGAAATTTCTCATGTCCAGTCATGGACCCCTGATGAGGATGAGGAACGGCCCCGGGTACAGTTTACACCCGAGGGCCATAGCTTTGGCAGGCTGGATCCTGGCCCCTGGGCTCTATGTTGGACAACCCTGGTTTACAGTGTGACTGGGGCAGTAGACAGTGAAAGTGGAGATGAACAATGAATGGAATTCAGCCATACACCTGAGCAAACCGATACCTGGAAATTCCAGATCACTTCAGTTGCTGCAAAGTACAGGATATATTCAGTTTCTACAGTTCATGCTCACTGCAGGATATTCACATTCAGTAACCAGTTTGTGCAGGGTTTTCAGAAATTACTTCAGACACACACTGCTGTGTAAATGGAAGCAAGTTTCAAATTCCTATTGACAGACCAATGTTTTTGCTGCAGAGCAGCGACTTGCCAGCTACTGATCCTGCACCATCAATTTTAAACCATGTCAAATGAGCTGTGTCAGTTCTCAGGTGGTCTCTGCTAAGATATCCCATGAAGGCAAAAACAAACATTGGAAATTGGTCTGTGTTTACAAACACCTCATTTTTGGCCATTTACAGAAGACTGACACACTGAGGTTGTGAAGGAGTATGCAGTTCCACCCACTTGCTTTCCTGGTTGAAGTTCATTTATACCGAGGTACCAGATTATAAAAACAAAGACAACTTAAATACCAGTAAAAAGACAGCTTTGTGGTTGGACGGCTTTAAAAAAAAAATTTTTAAGCCGTTCTTTTGGTTAAGGTCGGAAAGGGAGAAGCCAATGTTGGATTTCTGAAACCACAAAGTTGGAAATCCACTATTTGGCAGAAATTTCTCCTCCTTGAGTTACTTGTGAACTCGCTGGTGTGTCAGCAGGTTGGATGACTGAGTAAATCCCTTCCCACACACAGAGCAGGTGAATGGCCTTTCCCCAGTGTGAACTCGCTGGTGTTTCAGCAGGTTGGATGACTGAGTGAATCCCTTCCCACACACAGAGCAGTTGAACGGCCTCTCCCCAGTGTGAACTCGCTGGTGCGTCAGCAGGGTGGATAACTGAGTGAATCCCTTCCCACACACAGAGCAGGTGAATGGCCTCTCCCCACTGTGAACCCGCTGGTGTGCCAGCAGGGTGGATGACTGAGTGAATCCCTTCCCACACTCAGAGCAGGTGAATGGCCTCTCTCTGATATGAACTCGCTGGTGTGTCAGCCGGTGGGATGGAGTAGTGAATCCTTTCCCACACTCTGAGCAGGTGAACGGCCTCTCCCCAGTGTGAACTCGCTGGTGTGTCAGCAGGGCGGATGACTGAGTGAATCCCTTTCCGCACTCTGAGCAGGTGAACGGCCTCTCCCCAGTGTGAACACGCTGGTGTGTGAGCTGCTGGAATGAAGTAGTGAATCCCTTCCCACACTCTGAGCAGGTGAACGGCCTCTCCCCAGTGTGAACTCGCTGGTGTATCAGAAGATTGGATGAAGTAGTAAATCCTTTTCCACATTCTGAGCAGGTGAACGGCCTCTCCCCAGTGTGAACTTGCTGGTGTCTCAGTAGGGTGGATGACTCAGTGAATTCCTTCCCACACTCTGAGCAAGTGAATGACTTTTTCCCAGTGTGAACTCGTTGATGTGTCAGCAGATCAGAGGACTGAGCGAATCTCTTCCCACACTCGGAGCAGGTGAACGGCCTCTCCAGGGTGTGACTCCGTGGATGAGTTTCCAGCTCAGCTGGATAATTCAATCCCTTTCCACAGTCACCATATTTACATGGTTTCTTCCCAATGTGACTGCGTTTGTGGTTCGACAGGCCAGATGATCGGCTGAAACCTCGCCCACACACAGAACACGTGTACAGTTTCTCTCCACTGTGATCGCTGCTTTTTCCTTCCATGTTCAAAATCCAATGATTTTCGGGTTCCGATAAAATGGGCGACCCCTTCAGATCCTGATCTGACGTTTGCTTTGCATTCCACGGCTGCAATTCCTCCCCTTCTAAAACCCTGTGAAATTGATTTAAAACAGAAAAAAGTGTGAGAATCCACAAAAACACAAAGGCAGGTTGTGAAATGGAGCTGAATGAATCTGGTAATTTATGGGGCCGGCACGAGGAAAAAGTGACCATGAAAGCTGCTGGATTGACGTACAACCCCAACTGGCTCATTAATGTCCTTCAGGGAAGGGAACCTGCCACCCAGTCTGGTCCTACACAAGACTCTGCCCTTTATGGGAAGAAAGAGAGAGAGGGAGGGGCAGGGAGAAAAGAATTTTATATATGTACAACTTGACGAGAACTTTGACAGAACCGCCCAAACCCTCAACTTCAATCATCTAGAAGGACCAGGGTAGCAGATGTATAGGAACACCATCAACAAACTTGACATCATCCAAAACTCTGCTGCCTGTGTCCTTACTCGGACCCAGTCCTGTTCACCCATCACCACTGTGCTCACTGGCCTACACAGGCTCCCAGTTAAGCAGCACCTCAATTTTAAAATCCTCATCCTTGTTTTCAAATCCCTCCATTCCCTCCCCCCTCACTATCTCTATAATCTCCTCCAGTCCTACAACCCTCCGAGAGATCAGGGATCATCTAATTCTGACATCTTGAACATCCCTGATTTTCATTGCTCCACCACTGGTGGCCGTGCCTTCAGCTGCCAAGGCCATAACCTTTGGAAATCCCTCCCTAATCCTCTCCGCCTCTCTACCTCACCTTCCCTGATTCAGACACTGATTAAAACCCACCTCTCTGATCAAGCTTCTGATCATCTGGGTTTTATTAACCCGCCTCCCTCTCGCCCGCTGGATCCGCGCTCCCTGCCCCAGCCCTGCCGGACGCGCATGCTCAGCTCATACGCTCCGCCCTCCCGGTTGAGTGACGGCATCTGCGAACCAATAGGAAGAGCGAGAACGGGGCTGGAGGACCGGTCGGGCGGCGGGTCCTCCAAGCAATCGGAGCGCGGGTGGGCGGGGCCTCCGCTTCCCTAGCCCCGCCCCCACTTGCTATTGGTCCGCAGCTGCCGTCAGTTCACGGGGCCGGCCGGAACGTCCGGAGATGACGGAGCATGCGCAGTGCGGGTGTTGGCTGTTGAGTGACATTTGTGACTCGCGTCCGTAAGGGGCGGGGAGGCTTCAGAAGCACCTGGTGCAGGTGGACATCGTGTGCTGCCTCCCCAGGGACACCTGGGCACAGATGCAGCTACAGAAGACAGACAGACAGTCTGGCAGGCCAACACCCCTCGCATGCTTGCTGACTGGCAGTCTGGCCACTTTGGCCAGGTCCAGGAGCAGTCCCACGTGGAGGTCCCTTGACTTACTGCCATCTTTCCAGGTGACGATGTGCAGCAGGGCGCATGCGCAGCCATCATGGGCTAGGAAGCAGGAGGAGAGAATGTTGTGAACTTCTATCCTAGACTAACCGTGATGCCTTTTGTAAACTCCCTTTACAAGGGGTTAGAAGGGGAGATTTTGCAGACAGGAAGCTCAAACCATCACAGCAAGATCTGACAGTCATTGTATTCATCATGACCTGAATATTAATGGCCTTTGAACTTGGAAGGAAAAAGGTCTGTCTGGGGAAAAGATTTCAGGTATCAGTGTGACTGGAAAAGCACTGATACACAAAGGGCCCTGGTTAGACCACACCTGGAGCACTGTGTTCAGTTCTGGGCACCACATCTTAGGAAGGATATATTGGCCTTGGAGGGAGTGCAGCGCAGATTTACCTGAATGAAACCTGGACTCTGAGGGTTAAATTACAAGGAGAGATTGCACTGTTGAGTCTGAAGAGTCATTGTGGCACAGAAGGAGGTACTCTCACTGTATGACTGGAAAAGCACCAAGATACACAAAGCCCCTAATTGTGGCTGAAAGTGATGTATAGCAAATCAGCATAACTTCCCTGCTTTTGTACTCAGTGCTTCTATTTATGAAGCCCAAGATCCCATATGCTTTGCTCAGTACTCTCTCAATATGTTTTGCCACTTTCAAAGATCTGTGCACATGAACCTCCTGGTCCCTCTGTCCCTGCACACTCTTGAGAACTGTACCTTTAAGGATATATGGCTTCTCTCTATCCCTTCTGCCAGAATACATCACCTTACTATAAGGGTTGTATTCTGTGGAATTTTGAAGATTTAGAGGTACTTTGATCAAAATGTTTAGGAAATTAAAAGTGAGCCATCTTACAGTGCTGACCTTGTTTGCACTGGAGTGCTGACTTGGGTTGCATTAGAGTGCTGAAGTGGAAGTTTTGTGACTGAGGAGGTTCAGTGAGGAGGGAGCGAGGAGCTCCTTTCATTTCCTCCCTGTCCTCAGAGTGAGGGGAGCTGAGAGTTTCCAAAGAGCACAGCTGACTGGTGAGTAAGTCCTGGTGGGTATTTTTCAAACTGGGTTGAATTGTAAGTCATTGTTTTAGCAAGACTTAGTTGTTTTTAAAAAAATTATAATAGTCTTCTAAAGTTTTAAATTTAAAGGGTTTAGTCATGGAAGGAGAGCTTAAAGCTGTGGTTTGCTCCTCTTGCTGCATGTGGGAATCCGGGAACATTTCCAGTCACCAGGACCAGCATGTGTGCAGGAAGTGTGCCCAGCTGCAGCTCCTGGAAGCTTGGGTTTCAGAGCTGGGATGGCGGCTGGAAACACTGTGGAGCATCCGCGCGTCTGAGAGCATTGTGGATAACACGTAAAGAGAGGTGGTCACACCGCAGCTGAAGGGACTTGAGGAAGGAGGGGAATGGGTGACCACCAGGCAGTCCAAGAGAATCAGACAGGTAGTTCAGGAGTCCCCTGGGGTCCCGCTTGCAAATCGGTATTCCATTTTGGAGGCTGATGAGGCTGGTTCCTCCAGGGAGTGCGGACAGAGCCAAGCTTCTGGCACCGCAAGCAGCCTGTCTGCACAGAAAGGGGGAAAGAGAGGAAGAGCAATAGTAATCGGGGATTCTATAGTCAGGGGAACAGATAGGCGCTACTGTGGCCGTCAACGTGACTCCAGGATGGTGTGTTGCCTCCCTGATGCCAGGGTCCAGGATGTCACTGAACGGCTGCAGCGCATCCTGAAGGGGGAGGGTGATAAGGCAGAGGTCATGTTACATGTTGGTACAAATGACATAGGTAGAAAGAGGGATGAGGTCTTGCATCAAGAATTCAGGGAGTTAGGCAATAGACTAAAAAGCAGGACCTCTCGGGTTGTAATCTCTGGATTACTCCCAGTGCCACGTGCTAGCGAGTATAGAAATAGGAGAATAACACAGATGAATGCATGGCTTAAGAGTTGGTGCAGGAGGGAGGGTTTTAGATTCCTGGACCACTGGGACCGTTTCTGGGGAAGGTGGGACCTGTACAAGCGGGTCAGTCTACATCTGAACCAGAGGGGACTAACATCCTTGCTGGTGGGTTTGCTAGTGCTGTTGGGAGAAGTTTAAACTAATTTGGCAGGGGGAGGGGATGCAGACTCCTAGCAGAATAGGGACACAGCTAAACACAGGAAAGCGAACAAATCAGTGGGAATACAACACAAGTAAATTTCAAGGGAGTAAGACCAGGATGGAAGGCCTCTACTTTAATGCCAGGAATATTGCAGGTAATACGGATGAGTTAAGGGCAATGATTGACACGTGGAATTGTGATATAGTAGCCATCACGGAGACATGGTTGAGGGAGGGGCAGGATTGGCAGCTCCATATCCCGGGATATAGAATCTTCAGGTGAGACAGAGGAGGGGGTAAAAGAGGAGGGGGCGTTGCAATATTAGTTAATGTCAAATGTCAAAACAAATGCCAGACTTCAGCCAATTCGATTTAATCCGCGTGATATTAAGAAACGACTGAAGGCACGGGATACTGCAAAGGCTATGGGCCCTGACAATAGTCCGGCCATAGTACTGAAGATCTGTGCTCCAGAACTTGCCACGCCCCCAGCCAAGCTGTTCCAGTACAGCTACAACACTGGCATCTACCCTGCAATGTGGAAATTGGCCAGGTATGTCCTGTACCCAAAAAGCAGGACAAGTCCAACCAGGCCAATTACCGCCCCATCAGCCTATTCTCAATCATCAGTAAAGTGATGGAAGGTGTCATCGACAGTGCCATCAAGCGGCACTTGCTTAGCAATAACCTGCACAGTGACACTCAATTTGGGTTCCACCAGGGCCACTCAGCTCCTGACCTCATTACAGCCTTGGTTCAAACATGGACAAAAGAGCTGAAATCAAGAGGTGAGGTGAGAGTGACTGCCCTTGGCATCAAGGTGGAATTTGACCAAGTATGGCATCAAGGAGCCCTAGCAAAACTGAAGTCAATGGGAATCACGGGGAAAACTCTCCGCTGGTTGGAGTCATACCTAGTGCAAAGGAAGATTGTTGTGTTTGTTGGAGGTCAATCATCTGAGCTCCAGGACACCACTGCAGGAGTTCCTCAGGGTAGTGTCCGAGGCCCAACCATCTTCAGCTGCTTCATCAATGACCTTCCTTCAATCATAAGATCAAAAGTGGGGATGTTCGCTGATGATTGCACAATGTTCAGTACCATTCACGACTCCTCAGATACTGAAGCAGTCCATGTAGAAATGCAGCAAGACCTGGAAAATATGTAGGCTTGGGCTGATAAGTTGCAAGTAACATTGCCTGGCACTTGTGTGACATGAATGATTATCTCCAACCAGAGAGAATCTAACCATCTCCCCTTGACATTCAATGGCATTACCATCACTGAATTCCCCACTATCAACATCCTAAGGGCAATCATTGACCAGAAACTGAACTGGAGTAGCCATATAAATACCGTGGCTAAAAGAGCAGGTCAGAGGCTAGGAATCCTGTGGCAAGTAACTCACCTCCTGACTTCCCAAAGTCTGTCCAACATCTACAAGGCGTAAGTCAGGAGTGTGATGGAATACTCTCCACTTGCCTGGATGGGTGCAGCTCCAACAACACTCAAGAAGCTAGACACCATCTAGGACAAAGCCGCCCGCTTGATTGGCACCCCATCCGCAAACATTCACTCAATCCACCTCCAACGCACAGTGGCAGCAATGTGTACCATCTACAAGATGCACTGCAGCAATGCACCAAGGCTCCTTAGACAGCACCTTCCAAACCCACGACCACTACCAACTAGAAGGACAAGGGCAGCACATACATGGGAACAGCACCACCTGCAAGTTCCCCTCCAAGTCACACACCATCCTGACTTGGAACTATATCACCGTCCCTTCACTGTTGCTGGGTCAAAATTCTGGAACTCCCTCCCTACAGCACTGCGGGTGTACCTACCTCACATAGACTACAGCTGTTTAAGAAGGCAGCTCACCACCACCTTCTCAAGGTCAATTACGGATGGGCAATAAATTCTGGCCTAGTCAGCGATGCCCACATCCCATGAATGAATAAAAAATAAATAAAAATACCCCGGGGACAGGGGAATGGGGCAACCGCACCCCACCATGCTGCAAATCGTTTGAAAGCAAGCTGATTTATTAGAGAGTTTGGATCTTTATTCTCGGGGAGTTGGACATCGGGACTGAATCCTGTCAATATAGAGCTGTATTGAATCACTGAATTATTACAGCATAGAAAGAGGCCATTGAACCCATCATGTCTGCATCCCCTCTCCAAATGAGCAATTCACCTAGTACCATTCCCCCGCCTTCTCCCCTAACCCTGCACATTCTTCCTTTTCCGGTAAACAGTCTAATTCCCTTTTGAATGCTTCAATTGAACCTGCCTCCACCCCACTCTCAGGCAGTGCATTCTGGATCTTAACCGCTTGCTGTGAGAAAAAGCTTTTCCTCATGTCGCTTTTGCTTCTTTTGCCAATTACTTTAAATCTGTGCTCTCTCGTTCTCGATCCTTGCACAAGTGGGAACAGTTTCTCCCTATCTACTTTCTATCGATCTGTCCTGACCCCTCATGATTTTGAATATCTCTATCAAATCACCTCTCAGCCTTCTCTTCAAAGAAAACAGTCCCCTCATCCCTGGAACCTTTCTCGTGAATCTTTTCTGCACTCTCTCCAATGCTTTCATTGTCAGGCAGGGATCAGCTTTGAATGAGCTGCCAATTAGTGTTACTCCCCTGGCCTTGCCCTAGAGCCCTGCAAACTCTTCCTTTTTAAATATATATCCAATTCCCTTTGAAAAATTATTATTGAATTTGCTTCCACCTTCCTTTCAGGCAGAGAATTCCAGATCAGAGCACATCGCTGAGTAGTTTGTCAATTATTTGATGTGTTTAGCTGTTCGTCTTTGGTTAAATACATTTGCTGAATGGGTTTAAATTGAGATTTAAACCAGGTTTTCAGGATCTATTCACACATCGAAGGTGAGAGGGATGCGGTGGGACACACACTTAGTCCAGTCACTGAAAGTGATTAACAGACTGGGTTTTGTGTTTAGTGATTCCAGGTGTGTTACTGATACCTCTCCTGGATACCAGACTAGGAGAGTCACCACAGAAGGTACAAGTTGGCCCCTTTAAGATGGTGTGTGCGTGGATATTGATTTAAAAGGTACCATGTATTGAAATTAACAGGCCTCACAGGACAAAGAAAATTTACAGAGATCGTTGGTTACAGGGGTTATTAACAGCAACAGAAACAAATCTCAAATACAAGAATGAACATGGTTCCGTTCTGGATATGATTAACAACAGCAATAACAGCAGAATCCAACACCTACAGTCACTTGTGAACTCGCTGTTGTGTCAGCAGGTTGGATGACTGAGTGAATCCCTTCCCACACACAGAGCAGGTGAACGGCCTCTCCCCAGTGTGACTACGTGTGACTGCGCCCATGAGTTTCCAGCTCAGACAAGTAATTGTATTCCTTCCTACAGTCCCCATATTTCCACCATTACTCCTCAGTGTGACTGCACTTGTGTTTCAACAGACCAGATGATCGGCTGAAGCCTCATCCACACACAGAACACGTGTAAAGTTTCTCCCCACTGTGAACAAGGCTTTTGCTTCCATGATCAAAGGCTATTCGGGTCCTGATAAATCGAGTGACTGTCAGATCTTGATCTGGTCTTTGGTTTGATTTTATCTGTTATAATTCAGTGGGTTGCGAACAGTAACCCTGGCACCAACCAACACTTTCAGGAGAGATGGTGAGAAAGCCCCTGTGTGCGGAGTGAGAATAAAATCAATGTCTATAAATCATCTAATCCCCTGTAAAAGGAGTTTACAATAATCATCACAGTCAGTACAGGGTAGAAATTCAGAACAGACAATTCTGGATCCTATGGAACATTTTTTCCTCTCTTGTTCATCCAAAGCTGCAAATCCCCGTCCCAGACACTCTCCCTCCTCCCTGTGCTGAAATCCAAACCCATGGCACCATCTGCACCATCTCTTTCCTCCACTGCCAGTTTTCTCCCTCCCTCTACTCTGACTGGGTTCAGTTCTCCAGCCCCCTGTGTGCAGAGTGAGAATCAAATCAATGAGTCAATGATTTTCTCTCCTGGTCATTGGGACTGTGAAGCCCCGCCCACTCTCTGTTCTGGTCCCACAAGTTATCAGATTCATTCAGCTCAATTTCACAACCTGCCTTTGTGTTTTGTGAGGTCTCTTTCACTCCCTTTTTCCTGCTTTAAATGAATTCATTTTACAGGGTATTAGAAGGGGAGGATTTGCAGAAGTGAAGCTCAAACCAAACATAACGTCAAGATCTGACAGAGACACTCGATTCATCGGAATCGGAATATCATCGGCCTTTGACCATGAAAGTAAAAAGCACCGTTCACAGTGGGGAGAAACTGTACACGTGTTCAGTGTGTGGACGAGGTTTCAGACGATCATCGGGCCTGTCAAATCACAAGTGCAGTCACTGGGGAGAAGCCGTGGAAATGTGGGGACTGTGAGAAGGAATTCAATTATCCATCCTGGCTAGAAACTCATTAACGCACTCACACTGGGGAGAGCTCCATGTGTGGGAAGGGATTCCCATTATATCCCACCTTCTGACACACCAATGAGGTCACACTGGGGAGAGACCTTTTAAATGTCCAGACTGCGGGATTTACAAGAAAAGTTCTGAGGAACTGATGTCCCATCAACGTGTTCACAATGACGAGAGACCATTCAGGTGTTCTCACTGTGGGACTGGGTTCAAGCGATTAGACACCCTCACTGTACACCAGTGCATTCACACTGGGGAGAGGCTGTTTTAACTGTTCCCTGTGTGGGAAGGGATTCACTTAGTCATCCAACCTGTTTATACACCAGCGAGTTCACACTGGGGCGTGGCCGTTTAACTGCCCCAGTATGGGAAGGGATTTCCTAATTCATTGAATCTGCTGAGACACCAGCAATTTCACAAGTGATTGCAGGGGTTGGATTCTGTTGTTATTGCTGCTGTGGATCACATCCATCACTGAACGATGTTCATTCTGACAGTGGGGTTTACATCTGCTGTTGTTAAACTCCACCCCGGCTATGAAGACTATTAATATTCTGGCAATTGTTTTGCTTTACATTGCAACCTTTACTCATCAATTACTCTTCAGTTGAAGTCTCTTCCTCTGGGCAATTCAGGGTTTTGTGGGATGAAATCAAACTGTGATTTACTTGTACTTCTTGCAATTTAGTAAATTATAGTATATTCTATTCATGATGTGATCTGTTCTATATTGGAAAGACCAAATGCAGATTGGATAATCACTTTGAGGAAAGCCTCCGTTCAGTCTGCAAGCTTGGCCATGAAGTTGCTGACTCTGGCTGGGTTCAGTTCTACACTCACTGGTTCCCTCTCTCTCCTCCCCTGAAGGTGCTGACTCTGACTGGGTTCAGTTCTACACTCACTTGTTCCCTCTCTCTCCTCCCCTGAAGGTGCTGACTCTGGCTAGGTTCAGTTCTACACTCACTTGTTCCCTCTCTCTCCTCCCCTGAAGGTGCTGACTCTGGCTGGGTTCAGTTCTACACTCACTTGTTCCCTCTCTCTCCTCCCCTGAAGGTGCTGACTCTGGCTGGGTTCAGTTCTACACTCACTTGTTCCCTCTCTCTCCTCCCCTGAAGGTGCTGACTCTGGCTGGGTTCAGTTCTACACTCACTTGTTCCCTCTCTCTCCTCCCCTGAAGATGCTGACTCTGGCTGGGTTCAGTTCTACACTCACTTGTTCCCTCTCTCTCCTCCCCTGAGGGTGCTGACTCTGGCTGGGTTCAGTTCTACACTCACTTGTTCCCTCTCTCTCCTCCCCTGAAGGTGCTGACTCTGGCTGGGTTCAGTTCTACACTCACTGGTTCCTCTCTCTCTCCTCCCCTGAGGGTGCTGACTCTGACTGGGTTCAGTTCTACACTCACTTGTTCCCTCTCTCTCCTCCCCTGAAGGTGCTGACTCTGGCTGGGTTCAGTTCTACACTCACTGGTTCCCCTCTCTCTCCTCCCCTGAAGGTGCTGACTCTGACTGGGTTCAGTTCTACACTCACTGGTTCCTCTCTCTCCTCCCCTGAAGGTGCTGACTCTGTTTGTGTGTACGTGCTCTCTCCCCCTCCTCTGACACTCTGACCCTCCCTGTCCATTGTAACATCTCCCAGTTCTGGTGATGGACTCTCACTGACCACTCTCCATTTCTCCTTCTTATGCAGATGCTCCCTGATCATCACCATTTAATATAATCATACACTCAGAACGAGGCCATTCGGTTCATCATGTCTGTGCTGGCTCTCTGAAAGAACGAACCAATTAATCCCACTCCCCTACACTTTCCCCATAGCCTTGGGAAATTTCCCCTCTGAAGTTTTTATCCAATTCCCTTTTGAAAGTTATTATTGAATCTGCTTCCTCCACCCTTTCAGACAGTGCATTCCCGATCAGAACAACTCACTGTCTAAAAACATTTCTCCTCACCTCCTTCCACTGGCTTTATTGGTCAATTATTTTAAATCTCTGTCCTCTGGTTACTGACCCTCCTGCCAGTGGAAACAGTGTCTCCCTCTCTACTCAATGAAAATCCCTCATCATTTTGAACACGTCTATTAAATCGCCCCTTAACCTTCTCTGCTCTCAGGAGAACAATCCCAGCTTCTCCAGAGAACTGAAACCCCTCATCCCTGATATCATTCTAGTGAATCTCCTCCGCACCCTCTCCAAGGCCTTGATTCTTTTCTAAAGTCTGGTGACCGGAACTGGATACAATACTCCAGCTGAGATCTAACTAGTGATTTATAAAGGTTTAGCAGAACTTCCTTGCTTCTGTACGCGAGGCTTCTATTTATAAAGCCAAGGATCTGGTCTGTTTTTTTAAACAGCTTTATTAATTTGTCCTGCCACCTTTAAACATTTGTATTTGAAACCCCAGGTCTCTCTGATCCGACACTGTTTAAAATTGTACCATTTAGTTCATATTGCCTCTCCTCATTGTTCCTTTCAAAATGCATTACTTTATACTTTTCTGCATGAAATTTCATCTGCCCTGTATCTGCCCAATGCACCAGTCTGTTAATATCCTCCAGAGATCTGATACCATCCTTCTCGTTCTTTACCGTTCTGTCATTTACAGACATTCCCTGACCAGTCCCCATTTCTGCTCCATTTACTGATGCTCCCTGAGAGTTCCCAGCTTTTGCTGTTCCTCCTGGAGTTTGACGCCTACTCTGCACTTTCTGGCTGGGGTGAACCCGGGAGCTGCTCCCCGCTCCCCACCCCCCACCACCCCCCCCCCGTGGCTGGAGTACTGGTGTAGGAGGGAGGGCAACAGATTTCTGAGAGATTGGGACCGGTTCTGGGGCAGGTGGGACCTGTACAAGGTGGACGGGTTGCATCTTAGGACTGGGAGGAATATCCCCGCAGGGAGATTTGCTATTGCTGTCGGGGAGGGTTTAAACTAAATTGTCAGGGGGGTGGGAAACTGAGAGGGAGCTCAGATTGGAGGGAACAAAACGGGTAACAAGTCTGGGGTGTGGGAACCAGGAGGAAATATCAGAGAGGAATACCAAGGTGCACAGAATACTGAGAGAGATAGATAGCACTAGAGTAGGGAATAGTAAGTTATTACATGGGATCAGAGTAAGGGAGAAAGCAATAAAGTCTGAATCAGGGTTAATGTGCATGTATGTGAATGCATGGAGTGTGGTTAATAAGACTGGTGAGGTACAGGTGCAGATTGCCATGTGGAAATATGTTGTGGCTAGAACAGAGACCTGGCTCAAAGAAGGGCAGGACTGGGTGTTAAATATTCCTGGATACAAGGTGTTCAGGAAAGATAGGAAAGTGAAGAAAGGGGGAGGGGTGGCAGTATTGATTAAGGAGAGCATTGCAGTATTGGAGAGAAAGGATGTCCCAGTGGGGTCGAGGATAGAATCAATTTGGCTAGAGCTAAGGAACAAAAAAGGTGCAGTTACATTGCTCAGTGTTGTCTATAGGCCACCAGCTAATGGGAGGGACATGGGGGAACAAATTTGCAATAAAATTATAGGTGCAAAAAGTATAGGGTAGTTATAATGGGGGACTTTCATTATCCAAACATAGACTAGGCTAATAGTAGTGTAAAGGGCAGTGAGAGGCAAGAGTTCCTAGAGTGTGTTCAGGAAAATTTTCTACAACAGTTTGTTGCTGGTCCAACAAAAAAGGAGGCACTGCTAGACCTGGTTCTTGGAAATGAGATGGGCCAAGTCTCAGTAGGACAGCATGTAGGGGATAGTGATCATTGTATCATAAGTTTTAGGCTGACTATGGAAAAGGACAAAGAACAATACAGGGTAAGAATTATTAACTGGGGGAAAGCCAACTTCAGTGGGGTAAAATGAAGCAGGAGTGAATAAATTGGCATCAAAAGTTGACAGGAAAACTGGTGGCTGAACAGAGAAGAGATAACCCTGGCACAATCATTGTATGTTCCCTCGAAGGGGAAAGGTAGGGCAAACAAATTCAGAACTCCCTGGATGACAGAAGAGGTAGAGATTAAGATAAAGAAGAAGTTTGCTTATGACAGATGCGAGGTAGAAAATACAATTGAGAACCACGATGAATATAGAAGTTCCACAGGGGAAGTGAGAAGCAAAGAGAGGGCATGAAAAGAGACTGGCAGCTAGCATTAAAGGAAATCCCAAAGTTTTCTATTGACATATGAATAGTAAAAGAATAGTAAAAGGATAGTAAAAGGATAGGCAGCATAGTGGCGCAGTGGTTAGCACTGCAGCCTCATAGCTCCAGCGACCCAGGTTCAATTCTGGATACTGCCTGTGTGAAGTTTGCCCTGTGTGAGTTTTTGCCGGGTGCTCTGGTTTCCTCCCACAGCCAAAGACTTGCAGGTTGATAGGTAAATTGGCCATTATAAATTGCCCCTAGTATAGGTAGGTGGTAGGGGAATTGAGGGTAGGTGGGGATGTGGTAGGAATATGGGATTAGTGTATAAATGGGTGGTTGATGGTCGGCACAGACTCGGTGGGCTGAAGGGCCTGTTTCAGTGCTGTATCTCTTTAAAAAAAAAGGAGGATTGAGGCTGGTTAGTGACCATAAAGGGGATTTACACACGGAGGCAGAGGGCATAGCTGAGGTATTAAATGAATATTTTGCATCTGCCTTTACCAAGGAAGTAGATGCAACCCAGGCAATGTTGAAAGAGGAGGTAAGTCAGACACTAGAGGGGTTTAAAATTGATAAAGAGGAAATATTAGATAAGCTGTCTGTACTTAAAGTGGATAAAGCACCAGGACTGGGTGAGATGCATCCAAGGATACTGAGGGAAGTGAGGGTGAAAATTGCAGAGGCACTGGCCATAATTTTTCAGTCTTCCTTAGACTCGGGAGTGATGCCAGAGGACTGGAGAATTGCAAGCATTACACCCTTGTTCAAAAAAGGGTGTAAAGATAAGCCCAGCAACTACAGGCCAGTCAGTTTAACTTCAGTGGTGGGGAAACTTCTCGAAAAAATAATTCAGGCCAAAATTAATAGTCACATGGACAAATGTGGGTTAATTAAGGAAAGCCAGCATGGATTTCTTAAGGGAAAATCATGTTTAACTAACTTGCTGGAGTTTTTTGAAGCGGTAACAGAGAGGGTTGATGAGGGCAATGCTGTTGATGTGGTGTACATGGACTTTCAAAAGGTGTTTGATACAGTGACACATAACGGACTTGTGAGCAAACTTACAGCTCATGTAATAAAAGGGACGGTAGCAACATGGATACAGAATTGGCTGAGTGACAGGAAACAAAGAGTAGTGGCTAATTGATGTTTTTCAGGCTGGAGGAAGGTTTGTAGTGGAGTTAACCAGGGATCAATGTTGGGACCCTTGCTTTTCCTGATATATATTAATGGTCTAGACCTTGGTGTACAGGGCACAATTTCAAAGTTTGCAGATGATATGAAACTTGGAAGCATTGTGAACTGTGAGGAGGATAGTGTAGAACTCCAAAAGGACATAGATAAGTTAGTAAGTTAGTGGAATGGGTGGATAGCTGGCAGATGAAGTTGAATGCAGAGAAATGGGAAGTGATTCATTTTGGTAGGAAGAACATGGAGATACAATATAGACTAAAAGGTACAATTCTAAACTGGGTGCAGGAGCAGTGGGACCAAGGTGTATATGTGCATAAATCGTTGAAGGTGGCAGGACTGTTTGAGAAAGTGATGAATAAAGCAAGCCGTATTCTGGGCTTTGTTAATAGAGGTCGAGAGTATAAGAGCAAGGAAGTTATGTTGAACTTGTTTAAGACACTAGTTCAGCCTCAGCCCTGAGGGTATTGGAGAGAGTACAGAAAAGATTCACGAGAATGGTTCCAGGGATGACGAACTTCAGTTATGAAGGTAGATTGGAGAAGTTAGGACTTTTTCCTTGAAGAGAAGGCTGAGAGGTGATTTGATAGAGGTATTCAAAATCATGAGGGATCTGGACAGAGTAGATAGAGAGAAACTGTTCCCACTTGTGAAAGGATCGAGAACGAGAGGGCACAGATTTAAAGTATTTGGTAGGAGAAGCAACAGTGACACGAGGGAAATCTTTTTCATGCAGACAGTGGTTGAGGTCTGGAATGCTCTGCTTGAGAGTGTGGTGGAGGCAGGTTCAAGAAGCATTCAAAAGGGAATTAGACTGCTGTATAACTAGGAGGAATGTGCAGGGTTATGGGGAGAAGGCGGGGGAATGGAACTGAGTGAATTGCTCTTTCAGAGAGTCAGTGCAGACATGATGGGCCGAATGACCACCTTCTGTACTGCAATAATTCTGTGATTCTGTGAACCTGAGCCACCTCTCAGAAATGCCCTCCGTGCCATTCTGTATTGTGTGGAGGGGTTTCTTGCACAGGCTGCTCCTGCACACTCTCCACTTCCTTGCCTTGGACATGCCGTGGAGGTCTGTGATGCCATCTGACGGCGAGGGGAATCCCCGGTGAAGGTCTCTTTATGTGGGAGTCCTCCCCCTTTACATCAGGGACCTGGGTGGACAGTACTGCACAAGGCAGTCCCGTGCTATAGGGTTTTATGTAGGTTCAGACTCTCAGGCTGCCTGTAATTTCTGCGGCCTGGACAAGTCCGTGTTCCATGTATATATGGAGTGTGCGAGGTTGCAGCCCCTCTTTGAGTATTTGAAGGGGCTGCTCCTCAAGTTCTGGCTGCATTTCAGTTCCACACTCCTGATCTTTGGGCATCCGGTGCAGAGGGACGTGGGCTGGGAGGAGGATCTTTTCGTCGGTCTGCTCCTGGGCCTGGCCAAGGTGGCAATTCACAGGTCCAGGCTGTGGGCCGTCGGAGGGTCCGTCCTCCCCGATTGCCTGCCCCTCTTCCGTGGTTACGTTCGCGCCCAGGTGTCCCTGGAGAAGGAGCATGCGGTGTCTGCCGGTGTGCTTGAGGCCTTCCGCGACCGGTGGGCACCACAGGGACTGGAGTGCATCATCGACGCTGAGAATGGCATTTTAATTTGAGTTTTTGTTTATTTCTGTTTTTAGTAAAGTTATTTTTAAAATATAAATATGTATATAAAGGGGGCCTGAGGAATAAAGGCCACCTTACAAAAAAAAAAGAAAAAAAAACAGGGGTTAGATACAGAGTAAAGCTCCCTCTACACTGTCCATCAAATACTCCTAGGGCAGGTACAGTTAAAAAAAAAACAGGGTTTGATATGGAGTAAAGCTCCCTCTACACTGTCCTATTAAACACTCCCAGGACAGGTACAGCACAGGGCTAGATACTGCCGAGAATGACATTTTAATTTGAGTTTTTGGTTTATTTATCTGTTTTTAATAATGTTATTTTAAAATGTATATAAAGGGGGCCTGGGGAATAAAGGCCCCCTCAACAAAAATACATAAAAGAGTCCTGGGGTATAAAGGCCACCTTTCAAAAAAAAAGGGTTAGATATAGTGTCATGGTCTAATAGTATTTTTTCCGGGAATATGCGGTTTGCCTTTGAGGCTTGCAAAGGATCAGTATTGCTTTAAAAACCAGCAAGCCTCAGGAGTTATAGGAAGGTGCATTTTTGTTGCCTTAGAAACAGCCATTTGGAGATTGCGATTCAAAGGGTGCATTCTTGTTACCGTAGATACGGCCACTGGGAGTGAGTATTATGTGATACATTTGTTACAACTCAATTCTGAACTGGCATTTTAGTTGAAGACAGTTTGTTCTAACAGAACACAGACACAAAGGACACACAGACAGACAGCTGTGGTAACAGCAACTGGAAAAAGAGCTCTCAACTATTTAAACTGAAGGAAGAGGATTTTAGTCTGTTTATTATTATCAAAATTCTAAAAAAGTCAAGCCAAAACAGAGATCTCTGGTAATTTGAACTGAAGGAAGGGAAGTTAGAATGTGACAATCTTTCATCCCTCAAAAACTCTGAAGTCAGATTGATCCTACTGAAAGTGTTTGCAAGTTGTTAATTGTTGAAATTCGCTGGAGAAGGAAAGATCACCTACTGCTGGAGTTAGACTACAGACTGTCCTCCTGTGGAAAAACTTTTTTTTTTCCACATCGGATGGCTGTGAGGACTTCAAGCAACATTCTGTGAGGACTTCAAGCAACACTGGATTATAAATTTGCAAAGACTCTAAATTGTTCTATTTTAAATGTTGTTTATATCTTCATAGTGTTTAAGAATTTAGTTCTTCTAATTAAAGATTTAATTTGTTCATTTAAAGATACCTGGTTTGGTTAGCCTCATTCGGGGGTTAATAGATGGTACAATTTGGCTGGGTCTTTCTTTAATTTGGAAAGTTTTAAATGATATGTTAGGCGATCTGTGGAGCGACAGGATTGAATTAACAGTGCGTTTTTCCCACCACAATCAGAATCGTATATTTTGATTGGGGGCTTTGACTGGAGCGGTCGGTCGTATCAATAGAGTAAAGCTCCCTCTACACTGTCCCATCAAACTCTCCCAGGACAGGTACAGTATGGGTTCGATAGAGAGGAATGCACCTTCTACGCTGCTCTATGGCAGCAATGTGCCTCATTCTCCATTCATAAGTACTCCATCTTAGCACCAATACCTTTCCCATTTCCTACACCAGTTCTCCTGTTGCTTCCCCAAACGTACTTTTACATTGCAAAAAAAAAAGACAAAAAAAAAACAGGGTTAGAATTAGAATTAGAATTAGAACATTACAGCGCAGTACAGGCCCTTCAGCCCTCGATGTTGCGCCGACCTGTGAAACCATCTGACCTACACTATTCCATTTTCATCCATATGTCTATCCAATGACCACTTAAATGCCCTTAAAGTTGGCGAGTCTACTACTGTTGCAGGCAGGGAGTTCCACGCCCCTACTACTCTCTGAGTAAAGAAACTACCTCTAACATCTGTCCTATATCTATCACCCCTCAACTTAAATCTATGTCCCTGCGTGTTTGCCATCACCATCCGAGGAAAAAGACTCTCACTATCCACCCTATCCAACCCTCTGATTATCTTATATGTCTCTATTAAGTCACCTCTCCTCCTCCTTCTCTCCAACGAAAACAACCTCAAGTCCCTCAGCCTTTCCTCGTAAGACCTTCCCTCCATACCAGGCAACATCCTAGTAAATCTCCTCTGCACCCTTTTGAAAGCTTCCACATCCTTCCTATAATGCAGTGACCAGAACTGCACGCAATACTCCAGGTGCGGTCTCACCAGAGTTTTGTACAGCTGCAGCATGACCTCGTGGCTCCGAAACTCGATCCCCCTACTAATAAAAGCTAACACACCATATGCCTTCTTAACAGCCCTATTAAGCTGGGTAGCAACTTTCAGGGATTTATGTACCTGGACACCAAGATCTCTCTGTTCATCTACACTACCAAGAATCTTCCCATTAGCCCAGTACTCTGCATTCCTGTTACTCCTTCCAAAGTGAATCACCTCACACTTTTCCACATTAAACTCCATTTGCCATCTCTCAGCCCAGCTCTGCAGCCTATCTATGTCCCTCTGTACCCTCCAACATCCTTCGGCACTATCCACAACTCCACCGACCTTAGTGTCATCCGCAAATTTACTAACCCACCCTTCTACACCCTCTTCCAGGTCATTTATAAAAATGACAAACAGCAGTGGCCCCAAAACAGATCCTTGCGGTACACCACTAGTAACTAAACTCCAGGATGAACATTTGCCATCAACCACCACCCTCTGTCTTCTTTCAGCTAGCCAATTTCTGATCCAAAGCTCTAAATCACCTTCAACTCCATACTTCCATATTTTCTGCAATAGCCTACTGTGGGGAACCTTATCAAACGCCTTACTGAAATCCATATACACCACATCCACTGCTTTGGTTAGATACAGAGTAAAGATTCAATCCACCACCTTGGTGTCATTAGTACAATGGTTCAACCAACTGAACTAACCAAATTCTATGTTTCAATGATATAATAAAAGCAAAATACTGTGGATGCTGGAAATCTGAAATAAAAACAAAAGGTTATCGATGTGTCAATGGTCTTGTCAAAGTCGCTGTATCCAGGATGACCAACTCAACAATGCAACTGCTTGCCTGCAGTTTGAATGAATTGTGCTTGGACATCCTTTTCACTTTCATCTTTCAATGCAAAGACCTCGATTCACAGATAATGCTGAAGAAAAGCACCTTTTAATCAACAAACAACATTTTCTCAGGCAATTTGCAATGTGGTTACAGTGTGGCCAAGCAGTCTAATGTACTGGATTGTAATTTCAGCTTTTGCAGAGGTATAGCTTCAAATCCCCCTGCAGCTATAATTTGAGCTGGCTACCCTTTTGGGCATGTCACCAAATCCCTTCCTTTGTCAGCGGTGCGCTTGAAGCTCAGCTCCTGATGTCTGGCACCGAATCCAGGAACCAGTCCCTGTGGAAACTCTGTGACCCCAACCCCCACCCCCAACGTGACTCTGACATGTAGTTTGTCTCTGGAGTGAGACGGGCTGCTGCTGCACCATGAGGTCCACACTGAGAAGATAAAACCCAACCCTGGGAGTGAGATCAGTACAGATCACCGCCGGGGCTCCCGGTGTGTGAGAGGGGGAAGCAGCAGCATCAGCCAAACCACCACGACAACAGCTCAGGATCCCTGTTCCCTAATCCAGCTGCTCCCAATGGAGAGCTTCCGGTCCCGGCCTGAGCTGTGCTGGGGAGCCGCCTGCCAGTCTCTCTTTATTGAAGAGGAAAAGGAGTTGCTCGATTCTTAGTCATCAGAGTGAAATATTTCAAAATCAGATAGGGTAAAGAACACTCAGGATATATTGGATAGGGAATGTTCAGATGCACTTCATTGGCTGTAAAGCACATTAGGATGCCTTGATGTCATGAAAGGTGCTATATAAATGCAAATCTCTCTATATATCATGCCCCTGCCATCTCCTCTCTTGCATCATTGAGCACATAGATTTTATCCTCTCCAGGTTATTGGATAGTCAACCACCTCTCCCTTTTTATCCTAATCGCCTTCATTTCTTTGTTGATCTCATCTTCTAACATGATGTCCAGCCTGTTAGTGTCCCTGGTAAATATATAGGTAAATTAATTATTCAATGGTACACACTGCTGCCACTGTGCACGGTGATGGAGGGAGTGAATGTTTGTGGATGGGGTGCCAATCAAGCTGCTTTGTCCAGGATGGTGTCGAGCTTCTTGAGTCTTGTTGGAGCTGCACCCATCCAGGTAAGTGGAGAGTATTCCATCACACTCCTGACTTGTGCCTTGTAGATGGTGGACAGGCTTTGGGGAGTCAGGAGGTGAGTTACTCGCCTCAGGACTCCTAGCCTCTGACCTGCTCTTGTAGCCACGGTATTTATATGGCTACTCCAGTTCAGCTTCTGGTCAATGGTAGCCCCTAGGATGTTGACAGTGGGGGATTCAGCGATGGTAATGCCATTGAATGTCAAGGGGAGATGGTTAGATTCTCTCTTGTTGGAGATGGTCATTGCCTGGCACTTGTGTGGCGCGACTGTTACTTGCCACTTGTCAACCCAAGCCTGGATATTGTCCAAGTCTTGCTGCATTTCTACACGGACTGCTTCAGTATCTGAGGAGTCACGAATGGTGCTGAACATTGGGCAATCATCAGCAAACATCCCCACTTCTGACCTTATGATGAGTTAAGCAGTTGGGCTGCGAGAGTGTCTTTTACATTCTCTGATATATCTTGAGTGTAACATACTCAGTCTGACATGTTCTGAGCGTCCCACACTCCCTCTGATTCATCTTGAGTGTTCCTTATCCTATCTGATACATCCTGATTTTTTCATATCCTCTCTGTTACATCCTGAACATTCCTTATCCTCTCTGATCTTTCCTCAATGTCCATTACCATCTCCAATAACCCCTGTCTGTTATTTACCCATTTCAATACATCCTGATTTTTCCTTATCCTATTTGTTACATCCTCAGCAAACCTTAGCATATTGGATACATCCTGAGCATTCGTTACCCTATCTGATCCATCCTGAACATTAATTTTCCTCCCTGATACATCCTGAACATTCTCTGTCTGATACATCCTGAGTGTTTCCTATCCTATCTGATACAAACTGAACATTCTCCATCCAATACATCCTGAGTGTTCTTTATTCTACCTGATACATCCTGAGCATTTCCTATCCTATCCAATATAACCTGAACATTCCCCATCCAATATATCCTGAGTGTTCTTTACCCTATCTGATCCATCCCGAGCATTCCTTAGACACTTTGATTCTCCTTAAGTGCATGATCTTCTCTAATGCGCTCTGTCTCTATCTCTTTGATATACTTTGAGTCCCTTACACTCAATGGTAACCTTCTGACAGCCTTCAGATCCCCTGGATAGCATATTAACCCCTAATATTAACGGAGAAAGTTGATGAGGGTAGCGGTAATGTGATTGATGTTGTGGAGATGGATTTTCAAAAGGTATATGGTGAAATACTTGTTAGAAAAATTAAAGCGGATGGAATTAAAGGACCAGGGCCAGCGTGGATACATAATTTGCTGAGGGACATAAAACAGAGAATAGTGACCAGAGAAGAGGATGAGTTTCCAGGGTGATGGGAAAAAGCTGGATTGAGGGATTAAACTGACAGATCTTTCAAAGAACCGGCACAGGCTCGGCGGGTGGACAGGCTTCCTTCTGTGCTGTAAAATTCACTGATTCCATCATGTTCATTTTCACATCAACTGGAAGGTGCAACAGAACTCAAGACTCAAAGGCAATGATTCTCCAGGACATGTACAGGGCAATTCTCTAATGCTTTGTATGGACAATTTAATTACAGAGCCACTCACCTGCCAAGCTGTGATGGCCGAGTGGTTAAGGTGTTGGACTCGAAATCCAATGGGGGTTTCCCTGCGCAGATTCAAACCCTGCTCACAGCGAGTTTGTTTCAGTTTTCTTCAGTTAACTGTCTGGGGAGGTAACAGACTTCTTCAACAATCAAACTGACATTTGCTGTAATCGATTGATGTCAAGGTCATTCTGCTGATTGGAAATGTTCATGTTTGTCAGTATCAATTAGATATTGTGAATTTGTTGGAAACTAAACGAAAAGTAACAGTGGTGAGAAATAAACACAAAAAACAATCAGAAAAAATGTGCTTTTATAAAGATCCTTGCAATGTTTTGAAGGAAATTGAACCTTCAGTGAATGAATGGGAATGTGGTTTGCTTTCAGGAGCTGGGGGTCTCCAGTGTGTTGTCACTGCCCAGTTCCCATTTGTTTCTCTGTGTCATTCATTCTTACCCACAGGAAAAAGTCTTTTGTTTTAGGGGGTTTGAGATATTTTTACAACAAGGCGGAGGGGGAGGGCCTCTCCATGTCTTTCGTTATATCTCAGTATATTTCTTTATATACCATTCTGTATCTCACTATCTTTCGACACCTTTTATATCTATGCCTGTCTATGTTTCTGCAAGTCCTTTTTCTAACCTCTTCTCTATCTATCTATCTATCTATCTATCTATCTATCTATCTATCTATCTATCTATCTATCTATCTATCCATCCATGTCTTTCAGAGCTATCTCTGTCACTCTCTCAGTAGCTGAGCCTTATGCTTTCGGTTCCCATCAATACTTCCGGTGATTTTCTCTCCCTCTCTGTTTATTTCCATATCTCAGTTCTGTCCTTCTCTCTGGATCTTTGGTTTTTGTGTTCCAGGGCTTCACTGGGGGAGATTTGGACTCGGTGTACACTGTTGTACAGGTGATAATGACCCGGGATCCCGCTTTCCATCTCTCCCTTTTACTCATGTTGATGTAAAAAGTGGGGAGAGATGTGAAACAGGAAGCTGGTTAATAACCACCCAGAATATGGAAAGTCCAGAGGGGAAGTGAAAAAGCAAGAGAAGCAAAGAGAGAGCATGAAAAGAGACTGGCAGCTAACACTGTAGGGAATCCAAAAGTTTTCTGTAGACACGTATATAGTAAAAGGTGGCGTAGGGCCTATGAGGGACCATAAAGTGGATTTACGCATGGAGGTTGAGGGCATAGCTGATGTATGAAATGAATACTTTGCATCTGCCTTTACCAAGGCAGAAGATACAACCCAGGCAATGGTAATTCAGACACTAGACAGGTTTAAAATTGATAAAGAGGACATAAGAGATAGGCTGTCTGTACTTAAAGTGGATAATGCACAAGGAGGGATGAGATGCATCCAACGATGCTGAGGGAAATGAAATCGCAGAGGCACTGGCCACAATTTTTCAGTCTTCCTTAAACTCAGGGGTGGTGCCAGAAGACTGGAGAATTGCAAACATTACACCCTTATTCAAAAAAGGATGTAAAGCCCAGCAACTACAGGCAGGTAAGTTTAAATTCGGCGGTGGGGAACCTTCTGGAAACAATAATTTGAGACAAACTAATAGTCACATGGACAAATGTGGGTGAATTAAAGAAATGCAGCATGGATTTCTTAAGGGAAAATCATGTTCAACTAACTTGATGGAATTTTTTGAGGAGGTAACAGAAAGGGTTGATGGGGACAATGCTGTTAATCTGGTGTACATGGACTTTCATAGGCGTTTGATACAGTACCACACAACAGACTTGTGAGCAAAGTTATAGCTCATAGAATAAAAGGGGCAGTCGCAACATGGATATGGAATTGACTGAGTGAGAGGAAACAAAGAGTGGTGGTTAAGTGATTCTTTTCAGGCTGGAGGAAGTTTTGTAGTGGAATTCCCCAGAGGTCAGTGTTGGCACACGGAGAGCGGACTTGCGTTAGAAGGGCAGCGGCAGTGGGAGATAAAAAAACACAGCAGCAGAGAAGGAAGCCCAGAACACGGAGAGCGGACCTGCGTGAGAAGGACAGTAGTGACGGGAGATCAAAACCAGCGGCAGAGAGGGAGGCCCAGCACATGGAGAGCGGACCTGTGTGAGAAGGAGAGCAACGGCGGGAGATCAAAACCCGCGGCAGAGAGGGAGGCCCAGCACATGGAGAGCGGACCTGTGTGAGAAGGACAGCAGCGGCGGGAGATCAAAACCAGCACCAGAGAGCCCCTTCTACCTGTCAGAGCCGAGGAGTGACGTCACAGGAAAGCAGGTAGGTGATTGGTGGGTATCTCTTCCGTGTCTCTTTTGATTGGTCAAGTGGTTTAAATCAAGAGACATATTACAGCTGAAGAGTATAGTTAAGAAATTCACTTTTAAAATATTTAACATCCAAATTAATTAATTAATTAGTATAGAGATGGCTGGTGATGTGTAGCAGCTGTAGTATATGGTTGCTGGTGGACGCCGGTGCGATACACGGTGACCACATCTGCAGCAAGTGTTGGCTGCTCGAGGATCTTCGGCACACAGTTGATGAGCTGGAGTCCGAGCTGTGGACACTGCGATACATCAGGGAGGGGGAGGGATACCTGGACACTGTGTTTCAGGAAACAGTCACACCCCTTAGATTAATTACATCAAATTTGAACTGTGGTCGGGTCAGGAGAGTGTGACTGTGACTGAGGCAGCTACGGGAATCCAGAATTTAGCTTTGGAGGAGCCTCAGCCAGCGCCCTTATCCAATAGGTACAAGGTTCTTGCTCCTGTTGTAGGCGAGGGCACAGGCTGCAGGGAGGATGAGCGAACTGACCACAGCACTGTGGTTCAGAGCGCCATTCAAGTGCGGGGAGAAGAAAAAATGTGGTAGTAATTGGGGATAGCACAGTCAGGGGAATAGATACTGTCCCCTGCGGCAAAGACAGGGAGTCCCGAAGGCTGTGTTACCTACCTGGTGCCAAGGTTAAGGACATCTCTTCTGGGCTGGAGAGGAACTTGGAGTGGGAGGGGAAGGATCCAGTTGTCGTGGTTCATGTAGGTACCAACGACATAGGTAGGACTAGCAAAGAGGTTCTGCTGAGGGACTATGAGCAGCTCGGGACCAAATTAAAAAGCAGAACCTCAAAGGTAGTTTTTAAAAATTCATTCATGGGATGTGGGCGCCGCTGGCCAGGCCAGCATTTATTGCCCATCCCTAATTGCCCTTGAGAAGCTGGTGGTGAGCTGCCTTCTTGAACTGCTGCAGTCCATGTGAGGCAGGTACACCCACAGTGCTGGTAGGAAGGGAGTTCAAGGATTTTGACCCAGTGACAGTGAAGGAATGGCGATATAGTTCCAAGTCAGGATGGTGTGTGACTTGGAGGGGAACTTGCAGGTGGTGGTGTTCCCATGCATTTGCTGCCCTTGTCCTTCTAGGTGGTAGAGGTTGTGGGTTTGGAATGTGCTGTCTTAGGAGCCTTAGTCCATTGCTGCAGTGCATCTTGTAGATGGTACACACTGCTGCCACTGTGCACGGTAGTGGAGGGAGTGAATGTTTGTGGATGGGGTGCCAATCAAGCTGCTTTATCCTGAATGGTGTCGAGCTTCTTGAGTGTTGTTGAAGCTGCACCCATCCAGGCAATTGGAGAGTATTCCATCACCCTCTTGACTTGTGCCTTATAGATGGTGGACAGGCTTTGGGGAGTCAGGAGGTGAGTTACTCGCCTCAGGATTCCTAGCCTCTGACCTGCTCTTGTAGCCATGGTATTTATATGGCTTCTCCAGTTCAGTTTCTGGTCAATGATAGACCTTAGGATGTTGATAGCGGGGGATTCAGCGATGGTAATGCCGTTGAATGTCAAGGGGCGATTCTCTCTTGTTGGAGATGGTCATTGCCTGGCACTTGTGTGGTGCGAACGTTTCTTGCCACTTGTCAGCCCAAGCCTGGATATTGTCCATGTCTTGCTGCATTTCTACACGGACTGCTTCAGTATCTGAGGAGTGCGAATGGTGCTGAACATTGTGCAATCATCAGCAAACATCCCCACTTCTGACCTTATGATGAACTAAGTAGTTGAGGCGTGTGAGTGTCCTTTACATTCTCTGATATATCCTGAGTGTAACATACTCTGTCTGACATGTTCTGAGCGTCCCTCACATCCTCTGATTCATCCTGAGTATTCCTTATCCTATCTGATACATCCTGATTTTTCCTTATCCTCTCTGATACATCCTCAGAATTCCTTATCATCTCTGATCCTTCCTCAATGTCCATTACCATCTCCAATAACCCCTGTTTGTTATTTACCCATTTCAATACATCCTGATTTTTCCTTATCCTATTTGATACATCCTCAGCAAACCTTAGCATATTGGATACATCCTGAGCAATCGTTACCCTATCTGATCCATCCTGAACATTAATTTTCCTCCCTGATACATCCTGAACATTCTCGATCTGATACATCCTGAGTGTTCCTTACCCTATCCGATCCATCCCGAACATTCGTTAGACACTTTGATTCTCCGTAAGTGCATGATCTTCTCTAATGCGCTCTGTCTTTATCTCTTTGAAAGACTCTGAGAGTCCCTTACACTCAATGGTACCTGTTTATAGCCTTCAGATCCCCTGGATAGCATATTAACCCCTAATAGTCCCTCACAGCCTCTAGAATCCCCGTGCCCTTGTGAATTCACTAAGAAATGCTTAGCCTCCCTCAAACCACGCGAAAAGGTTTTCGAAAGCCATGGTGCAGGCTAATGTGTGCGGAAACGGCTGACTTTACAGCGTGTGCATGAAAATAAAGAGCAAACTTGTGTGTGAGAAGAGCACAGAAAAGCTGTGCCTGGTGCTGTGCTTTTCAGGCAAGTAAAAAAAAAGACTGTTATTGTGAAAGCATAAAATTAAAAACTGACAATTCTGGAAACATTCAGCAGGTCTGGGAGCATCTGTGAAGAGATATTCCTTTCACCAGGCCACAATTATCCACTTTGATACTTCACATCGTTCAGATCTTACACTCTCCACACCTCCCTATCTGGGCAGAAATTATAGCTTTGCGGATTTGAGCAAACAGAGTAAGGCAGCAATGTATAACTCCTGCACTGCGGCTTGGGGAAGGATGGGACTCAGATGTAGGACTCTTGGATGTGTTGAAAAAAAGGAAAAACACTCCAAGTTTTAAACACAATAACAAAGAAGATGGAATTCAAAACCATATCTGCAGGGCATAATGGATTTGCAGTCCACTGATTTAACCTTTCAGACACATTGTCTGGAGAAAGTGCCTTGCAAAGCTCTCTGATTTCCTTCATTCTCATTACAAAGTCCTGGACTCGGAGGGCACACAGCAAGAAAGCTCAGTTTCAATTACCAGTCATCAGAATAGCAAGTGAAGCTGTGTTAGTGTAGCTTAAAGAGCTGGGTTTATGTATTAGTCCTTTGAGGGGTGGGGGTTCCAATCCCGATGCTGCCATACTTTATGCTGTATTGTCATAAAAGCTGTTGTCATAAAATGGAAAGACGACAGTAAAAGTAGAAGATGTTGGGAATTTTCAGCAGCTCAGGCAGCTTTTGTGGAGAGATACTCTTCACTAAAAAGATCTTTCTGCAGTGATCTGTGTAAGACTGTCACAGCTGATTTAGTGGAGCTGTGACTGTATAATGGGAATGCTCTGATCACAGCAACACCGGTTCAAACTGAATCAAGGCAGTGCTTGCTTTATGTCTTAAACCGCCTGCTGTACCTGTATTATAAGGGCTTGAAAGGGTTAGTGTTGAGACAGTGAGAGTAAACCCCTCCCACTTTAGTATTAATGATGTTACTGTCACTTGGCTGTTGGGCTTGGAAGAAGGTAGAAGCAACACGAGGTGTACTAGCTGGATAGGCTTGTGGAGAGTGTAAATAATTATCTGTATATAATAAACGAGTTATTCTTTAGCCCTACAAAGACTCCTGAGACTCTGTAAACAATGCTCGACCTACAATACAATCAATACACAACAGCACCTGCTAATAGAATGCAGAAAATAACCAATCTTTACTCTATGAAAATGTATTTCTTCTTGATGGAGAAAAACTATTGACTCCTTTTCCATCATCACACTTACACATACCTGTGCTTCAATCTCCGACATTCAAACCCGCCTCTTCTCTCAGATTATTCCTTCCACCTTTAATATTGACTTGCTTCTATTTCATTTTACTATGGCTTATCCGACTGTAACATTCTCTTTCATGTTCTTAAAGCCTTTAACATTGCTCGGTTCCCACCGATGTTTCTGTGTTGCACATGTTCCATTCGCACCAATTTGGGCCTTGAACTCAATCCATACATTTAGGTCTGAGTGACCGCTCGGCAGAGACACACTGCAGAAACAGGGCTCGGTCTTTGGAAGGACAACGGCGGGTTGTTGACAATATTTCTTTGAGGAATCTTCTGAGACAAGGGATGTGAACTGAGGAACTGGGTTTTGTTTTCATGGCAGTTCGTGCTTTTCTCATGAAATGTGTTCTTTGATGAAGTAACGGAGAAAGTTGATGAGAATAGCGGTAATGTGATTGATGCTTTGCACATGGACTTTCAAAAGGCATCTGGTGAAATACCACATAATCGAGCTATTAGAAAATTTAAAGCTTTGGAATTAAAGGACCAGGGCCAGCGGGGATACATAATTTGCTGAGGGATATAAAACAGAGAATAGCGACAAGAGAAGAGGATGAGTTTCCAGGGTGATGGGAAAAAGCTGGATTGTGGGATTAAACTGACAGATCTTTCAAAGAACCGGCACAGGCTCGGCGGGTGGACAGGCTTCCTTCTGTGCTGTAAAATTCACTGATTACATCATGTTCATTTTCACATCAACTGGGAGGTGCAACAGAACTCAAGACTCAAAGGCAATGATTCTCCAGGACATGCACAGGGCAATTCTCTATTGCTTTGTATGGACAATTTAATTACAGAGCCACTCACCTGCCAAGCTGTGATGGCCGAGTGGTTAAGGCGTTGGACTCGAAATCCAATGGGGGTTTCCCCGCGCAGGTTCAAACCCTGCTCACAGCGAGTTTGTTTCAGTTTTCTTCAGTTAACTGTCTGGGGAGGTAACAGACTTCTTCAACAATCAAACTGACATTTGCTGTAATCGATTGATGGCAAGGTCATTCTGCTGATTGGAAATGTTCATGTTTGTCAGTATCAATTAGATATTGTGAATTTGTTGGAAACTAAACGAAAAGTAACAGTGGTGAGAAATAAACACAAAAAACAATCAGAAAAAACGTGCTTTTATAAAGATCCTTGCAATGTTTTGAAGGAAATTGAACCTTCAGTGAATGAATGGGAATGTGGTTTGCTTTCAGGAGCTGGGGGTCTCCAGTGTGTTGTCACTGCCCAGTTCCCATTTGTTTCTCTGTGTCATTCATTCTTACCCACAGGAAAAAGTCTTTTGTTTTAGGGGGTTTGAGATATTTTTACAACAAGGCGGAGGGGGAGGGCCTCTCCATGTCTTTCGTTATATCTCAGTATATTTCTTTATATACCATTCTGTATCTCACTATCTTTCGACACCTTTTATATCTATGCCTGTCTATGTTTCTGCAAGTCCTTTTTCTAACCTCTTCTCTATCTATCTATCTATCTATCTATCTATCTATCTATCTATCTATCTATCTATCTATCCATCCATGTCTTTCAGAGCTATCTCTGTCACTCTCTCAGTAGCTGAGCCTTATGCTTTCGGTTCCCATCAATACTTCCGGTGATTTTCTCTCCCTCTCTGTTTATTTCCATATCTCAGTTCTGTCCTTCTCTCTGGATCTTTGGTTTTTGTGTTCCAGGGCTTCACTGGGGGAGATTTGGACTCGGTGTGCACTGTTGTACAGGTGATAATGACCCGGGATCCCGCTTTCCATCTCTCCCTTTTACTCATGTTGATGTAAAAAGAGGGGAGAGATGTGAAACAGGAAGCTGGTTCATAACCACCCAGAATATGGAAAGTCCAGAGGGGAAGTGAAAAAGCAAGAGAAGCAAAGAGAGAGCATGAAAAGAGACTGGCAGCTAACACTGTAGGGAATCCAAAAGTTTTCTGTAGACACGTATATAGTAAAAGGTGGCGTAGGGCCTATGAGGGACCATAAAGTGGATTTACGCATGGAGGTTGAGGGCATAGCTGATGTATGAAATGAATACTTTGCATCTGCCTTTACCAAGGCAGAAGATACAACCCAGGCAATGGTAATTCAGACACTAGACAGGTTTAAAATTGATAAAGAGGACATAAGAGATAGGCTGTCTGTACTTAAAGTGGATAATGCACAAGGAGGGATGAGATGCATCCAACGATGCTGAGGGAAATGAAATCGCAGAGGCACTGGCCACAATTTTTCAGTCTTCCTTAAACTCAGGGGTGGTGCCAGAAGACTGGAGAATTGCAAACATTACACCCTTATTCAAAAAAGGATGTAAAGCCCAGCAACGACAGGCAGGTAAGTTTAAATTCGGCGGTGGGGAACCTTCTGGAAACAATAATTTGAGACAAACTAATAGTCACATGGACAAATGTGGGTGAATTAAAGAAATGCAGCATGGATTTCTTAAGGGAAAATCATGTTCAACTAACTTGATGGAATTTTTTGAGGAGGTAACAGAAAGGGTTGATGGGGACAATGCTGTTAATCTGGTGTACATGGACTTTCATAGGCGTTTGATACAGTACCACACAACAGACTTGTCAGCAAAGTTATAGCTCATAGAATAAAAGGGGCAGTCGCAACATGGATATGGAATTGACTGAGTGAGAGGAAACAAAGAGTGGTGGTTAAGTGATTCTTTTCAGGCTGGAGGAAGTTTTGTAGTGGAATTCCCCAGAGGTCAGTGTTGGCACACGGAGAGCGGACCTGCGTGAGAAGGGCAGCGGCAGTGAGAGATTAAAAAAAAACCAGCGGCAGAGAGGGAGGCCCAGAACATGGAGAGCGGACCTGCGTGAGAAGGACAGCAGCGGCGGGAGATCAAAACCAGCGGCAGAGAGGGAGGCCCAGCACATGGAGAGCGGACCTGTGTGAGAAGGACAGCAGCGGCGGGAGATCAAAACCAGCAGCAGAGAGGGAGGCCCAGCACATGGAGAGCGGACCTGTGTGAGAAGGACAGCAGCGGCGGGAGATCAAAACCAGCAGCAGAGAGGGAGGCCCAGCACATGGAGAGCGGACCTGTGTGAGAAGGACAGCAGCGGCGGGAGATCAAAACCAGCACCAGAGAGCCCCTTCTACCTGTCAGAGCCGAGGAGTGACGTCACAGGAAAGCAGGTAGGTGATTGGTGGGTATCTCTTCCGTGTCTCTTTTGATTGGTCAAGTGGTTTAAATCAAGAGACATATTACAGCTGAAGAGTATAGTTAAGAAATTCACTTTTAAAATATTTAACATCCAAATTAATTAATTAATTAGTATAGAGATGGCTGGTGATGTGTAGCAGCTGTAGTATATGGTTGCTGGTGGACGCTGGTGCGATACACGGTGACCACATCTGCAGCAAGTGTTGGCTGCTCGAGGACCTTCGGCACACAGTTGATGAGCTGGAGTCCGAGCTGTGGACACTGCGATACATCAGGGAGGGGGAGGGATACCTGGACACTGTGTTTCAGGAAACAGTCACACCCCTTAGATTAATTACATCAAATTTGAACTGTGGTCGGGTCAGGAGAGTGTGACTGTGACTGAGGCAGCTACGGGAATCCAGAATTTAGCTTTGGAGGAGCCTCAGCCAGTGCCCTTATCCAATAGGTACAAGGTTCTTGCTCCTGTTGTAGGCGAGGGCACAGACTGCGGGGAGGATGAGCGAACTGACCGCAGCACTGTGGTTCAGAGCGCCATTCAAGTGCGGGGAGAAGAAAAAATGTGGTAGTAATTGGGGATAGCACAGTCAGGGGAATAGATAATGTCCCCTGCGGCAAAGACAGGGAGTCCCGAAGGCTGTGTTACCTACCTGGTGCCAAGGTTAAGGACATCTCTTCTGGGCTGGAGAGGAACTTGGAGTGGGAGGGGAAGGATCCAGTTGTCGTGGTTCATGTAGGTACCAACGACATAGGTAGGACTAGGAAAGAGGTTCTGCTGAGGGACTATGAGCAGCTCGGGACCAAATTAAAAAGCAGAACCTCAAAGGTAGTTTTTAAAAATTCATTCATGGGATGTGGGCGCCGCTGGCCAGGCCAGCATTTATTGCCCATCCCTAATTGCCCTTGAGAAGGTGGTGGTGAGCTGCCTTCTTGAACCGCTGCAGTCCATGTGAGGCAGGTACACCCACAGTGCTGTTAGGAAGGGAGTTCAAGGATTTTGACCCAGTGACAGTGAAGGAATGGCGACATAGTTCCAAGTCAGGATGGTGTGTGACTTGGAGGGGAACTTGCAGGTGGTGGTGTTCCCATGCATTTGCTGCCCTTGTCCTTCTAGTTGGTAGAGGTTGTGGGTTTGGAATGTGCTGTCTAAGGAACCTTAGTGCATTGCTGCAGTGCATCTTGTAGATGGTACACACTGCTGCCACTGTGCACGGTAGTGGAGGGAGTGAATGTTTGTGGATGGGGTGCCAATCAAGCTGCTTTATCCTGAATGGTGTCTAGCTTCTTGAGTGTTGTTGAAGCTGCACCCTTCCAGGCAATTGGAGAGTATTCCATCACCCTCTTGACTTGTGCCTTCTAGATGGTGGACAGGCTTTGGGGAGTCAGGAGGTGAGTTACTCACCTCAGGATTCCTAGCCTCTGACCTGCTCTTGTAGCCATGGTATTTATATGGCTTCTCCAGTTCAGTTTCTGGTCAATGATAGACCTTAGGATGTTGATAGCGGGGGATTCAGCGATGGTAATGCCGTTGAATGTCAAGGGGCGATTCTCTCTTGTTGGAGATGGTCATTGCCTGGCACTTGTGTGGTGCGAACGTTTCTTGCCACTTGTCAGCCCAAGCCTGGATATTGTCCATGTCTTGCTGCATTTCTACACGGACTGCTTCAGTATCTGAGGAGTGCGAATGGTACTGAACATTGTGCAATCATCAGCAAACATCCCCACTTCTGACCTTATGATGAACTAAGCAGTTGAGGCGTGTGAGTGTCCTTTACATTCTCTGATATATCCTGAGTGTAACATACTCTGTCTGACATGTTCTGAGCGTCCCTCACATCCTCTGATTCATCCTGAGTATTCCTTATCCTCTCTGATACATCCTGATTTTTCCTTATCCTCTCTGATACATCCTGAGAATTCCTTATCATCTCTGATCCTTCCTCAATGTCCATTACCATCTCCAATAACCCCTGTTTGTTATTTACCCATTTCAATACATCCTGATTTTTCCTTATCCTATTTGATACATCCTCAGCAAACCTTAGCATATTGGATACATCCTGAGCATTCGTTACCCTATCTGATCCATCCTGAACATTAATTTTCCTCCCTGATACATCCTGAACATTCTCTATCTGATACATCCTGAGTGTTCCTTACCCTATCCGATCCATCCCGAACATTCGTTAGACACTTTGATTCTCCTTAAGTGCATGATCTTCTCTAATGCGCTCAGTCTCTATCTCTTTGATATACTCTGAGAGTCCCTTACACTCAATGGTACCTGTTTATAGCCTTCAGATCCCCTGGATAGCATATTAACCCCTAATAGTCCCTCACAGCCTCTAGAATCCCCGTGCCCTTGTGAATTCACTAAGAAATGCTTAGCCTCCCTCAAACCACGCGAAAAGGTTTTCGAAAGCCATGGTGCAGGCTAATGTGTGCGGAAACGGCTGACTTTACAGCGTGTGCATGAAAATAAAGAGCAAACTTGTGTGTGAGAAGAGCACAGAAAAGTTGTGCCTGGTGCTGTGCTTTTCAGGCAAGTAAAAAAAAAGACTGTTATTGTGAAAGCATAAAATTAAAAACTGACAATTCTGGAAACATTCAGCAGGTCTGGGAGCATCTGTGAAGAGATATTCCTTTCACCAGGACACAATTATCCACTTTGATACTTCACATAGTTCAGATCTTACACTCTCCACACCTCCCTATCTGGGCAGAAATTATAGCTTTGCGGATTTGAGCAAACAGAGTAAGGCAGCAATGTATAACTCATGCACTGCGGCTTGGGGAAGGATGGGACTCAGATGTAGGACTCTTGGATGTGTTGAAAAAAAGGAAAAACACTCCAAATTTTAAACACAATAACAAAGAAGATGGAATTCAAAACCATATCTGCAGGGCATAATGGATTTGCAGTCCACTGATTTAACCTTTCAGACACATTGTCCGGAGAAAGTGCCTTGCAAAGCTCTCTGATTTCCTTCATTCTCATTACAAAGTCCTGGACTCGGAGGGCACACAGCAAGAAAGCTCAGTTTCAATTACCAGTCATCAGAATAGCAAGTGAAGCTGTGTTAGTGCAGCTTAAAGAGCTGGGTTTATGTATTAGTCCTTTGAGGGGTGGGGGCTCCAATCCCAATGCTGCCATACTTTATGCTGTATTGTCATCAAAGCTGTTGTCATAAAATGGAAAGACGACAGTAATAGTAGAAGATGTTGGGAATTTTCAGCAGCTCAGGCAGCTTTTGTGGAGAGATACTCTTCACTAAAAAGATCTTTCTGCAGTGATCTGTGTAAGACTGTCACAGCTGATTTAGTGGAGCTGTGACTGTATAATGGGAATGCTCTGATCACAGCAACACCGGTTCAAACTGAATCAAGGCAGTGCTTGCTTTATGTCTTAAACCGCCTGCTGTACCTGTATTATAAGGGCTTGAAAGGGTTAGTGTTGAGACAGTGAGAGTAAACCCCTCCCACTTTAGTATTAATGATGTTACTGTCACTTGGCTGTTGGGCTTGGAAGAAGGTAGAAGCAACACGAGGTGTACTAGCTGGATAGGCTTGTGGAGAGTGTAAATAATTATCTGTATATAATAAGCGAGTTATTCTTTAGCCCTACAAAGACTCCTGAGACTCTGTAAACAATGCTCGACCTACAATACAATCAATACACAACAGCACCTGCTAATAGAATGCAGAAAATAACCAATCTTTACTCTTTGAAAATGTATTTCTTCTTGATGGAGAAAAACTATTGACTCCTTTTCCATCATCACACTTACACATGCCTGTGCTTCAATCTCCAACATTCAAACCCGCCTCTTCTCTCAGATTATTCCTTCCACTATTAATACTGACTTGCTTCTATTTCATTTTACTATGGCTTATCCGACTGTAACATTCTCTTTCATGTTCTTAAAGCCTTTAACATTGCTCGGCTACCACCGATGTTTCTGTGTTGCACATGTTCCATTCGCACCAATTTGGGCCTTGAACTCAATCCATACATTTAGGTCTGAGTGACCGCTCGGCAGAGACACACTGCAGAAACAGGGCTCGGTCTTTGGAAGGACAACGGCGGGTTGTTGACAATATTTCTTTGAGGAATCTTCTGAGACAAGGGATGTGAACTGAGGAACTGGGTTTTGTTTTCATGGCAGTTCGTGCTTTTCTCATGAAATGTGTTCTTTGATGAAGTAACGGAGAAAGTTGATGAGGATAGCGGTCATGTGATTGATGCTTTGCACATGGACTTTCAAAAGGCATCTGGTGAAATACCACATAATCGAGCTGTTAGAAAAATTAAAGTGATGGAATTAAAGGACCAGGGCCAGCGGGGATACATAATTTGCTGAGGGATATAAAACGGAGAATAGCGACAAGAGAAGAGGATGAGTTTCCAGGGTGATGGGAAAAAGCTGGATTGTGGGATTAAACTGACAGATCTTTCAAAGAACCGGCACAGGCTCGGCGGGTGGACAGGCTTCCTTCTGTGCTGTAAAATTCACTGATTCCATCATGTTCATTTTCACATCAACTGGGAGGTGCAACAGAACTCAAGACTCAAAGGCAATGATTCTCCAGGACATGTACAGGGCAATTCTCTAATGCTTTGTATGGACAATTTAATTACAGAGCCATCCATCTGCCAAGCTGTGATGGCCGAGTGGTTAAGGCGTTGGACTCGAAATCCAATGGGGGTTTCCCTGCGCAGGTTCAAACCCTGCTCACAGCGAGTTTGTTTCAGTTTTCTTCAGTTAACTGTCTGGGGAGGGAACAGACTTCTTCAACAATCAAACTGACATTTGCTGTAATCGATTGATGTCAAGGTCATTCTGCTGATTGGAAATGTTCATGTTTGTCAGTATCAATTAGATATTGTGAATTTGTTGGAAACTAAACGAAAGGTAACAGTGGTGAGAAATAAACACGGAAAAAACGTGCTTTTATAAAGATCCTTGCAATGTTTTGAAGGAAATTGAACCTTCAGTGAATGAATGGGAATGTGGTTTGCTTTCAGGATCTGGGGGTCTCCAGTGTGTTGTCACTGCCCAGTTCCCATTTGTTTCTCTGTGTCATTCATTCTTACCCACAGGAAAAAGTCTTTTGTTTTAGGGGGTTTGAGATATTTTTACAACAAGGCGGAGGGGGAGGGCCTCTCCATGTCTTTTGTTATATCTCAGTATATTTCTTTATATACCATTCTGTATCTCACTATCTTTCGACACCTTTTATATCTATGCCTGTCTATGTTTCTGCAAGTTCTTTTTCGAACCTCTTCTCTCTCTCTCTCTATTTATCTATCTATCTATCTATCTATCTATCTATCTATCTATCTATCTATCTATCTATCTATCTATCTATCTATCTATCTATCTATCCATCCATGTCTTTCAGAGCTATCTCTGTCACTCTCTCAGTAGCTGAGCCTTATGCTTTCGGTTCCCATCAATACTTACGGTGATTTTCTCTCCCTCTCTGTTTATTTCCATATCTCAGTTCTGTCCTTCTCTCTGGATCTTTGGTTTTTGTGTTCCAGGGCTTCACTGGGGGAGATTTGGACTCGGTGTGCACTGTTGTACAGGTGATAATGACCCGGGATCCCACTTTCCATCTCTCCCTTTTACTCATGTTGATGTAAAAAGAGGGGAGAGATGTGAAACAGGAAGCTGGTTCATAACCACCCAGAATTTGGAAAGTCCAGAGGGGAAGTGAAAAAGCAAGAGAAGCAAAGAGAGAGCATGAAAAGAGACTGGCAGCTAACACTGTAGGGAATCCAAAAGTTTTCTGTAGACACGTATATAGTAAAAGGTGGCGTAGGGCCTATGAGGGACCATAAAGTGGATTTACGCATGGAGGTTGAGGGCATAGCTGATGTATGAAATGAATACTTTGCATCTGCCTTTACCAAGGCAGAAGATACAACCCAGGCAATGGTAATTCAGACACTAGACAGGTTTAAAATTGATAAAGAGGACATAAGAGATAGGCTGTCTGTACTTAAAGTGGATAATGCACAAGGAGGGATGAGATGCATCCAACGATGCTGAGGGAAATGAAATCGCAGAGGCACTGGCCACAATTTTTCAGTCTTCCTTAAACTCAGGGGTGGTGCCAGAAGACTGGAGAATTGCAAACATTACACCCTTATTCAAAAAAGGATGTAAAGCCCAGCAACTGCAGGCAGGTAAGTTTAAATTCGGCGGTGGGGAACCTTCTGGAAACAAGAATTTGAGACAAACTAATAGTCACATGGACAAATGTGGGTGAATTAAAGAAATGCAGCATGGATTTCTTAAGGGAAAATCATGTTCAACTAACTTGATGGAATTTTTTGAGGAGGTAACAGAAAGGGTTGATGGGGACAATACTGTTAATCTGGTGTACATGGTCTTTCATAGGCGTTTGATACAGTACCACACAACAGACTTGTGAGCAAAGTTATAGCTCATAGAATAAAAGGGGCAGTCGCAACATGGATATGGAATTGACTGAGTGAGAGGAAACAAAGAGTGGTGGTTAAGTGATTCTTTTCAGGCTGGAGGAAGTTTTGTAGTGGAATTCCCCAGAGGTCAGTGTTGGCACACGGAGAGCGGACTTGCGTGAGAAGGGCAGCGGCAGTGGGAGATAAAAAAAAACAGCAGCAGAGAAGGAAGCCCAGAACACGGAGAGCGGACCTGTGTGAGAAGGACAGCAGTGGCGGGAGATCAAAACTCGCGGCAGAGAGGGAGGCCCAGCACATGGAGAGCGGACCTGTGTGAGAAGGAGAGCAACGGCGGGAGATCTATGCTATTTTAGATTAGCAATGTGTAATGAGGTAGGATGAATAAGAGATATCATCGTTAAGGATCCTCTAGGGGGCAGCGATCACAACAAGCTAGAATTTCAAGTTAAGTTTGAGGGCGAGCAACTGGGGTCTCAAACCAGTGTCCTCAACGTAAACAAGGGCAATTGCAGAGGTATGAAGAAAGAGTTGTCCAAAGCAGGCTGGGAAAATAGACGAAGGGGAAGGTCAGTGGATGAGCAGTGGCAGACATTTAAGCAGATATTTCATAATGCTCAGCAAAAATTTATCTCGGTCAAAAGGAAGGACTGGATGAGAAGGATGAACCACCCATGGTTAACAAAGGTAGTCAAGGAGAGTATCCAATCAAAAACTAAAGCATACAAAGGGGCAAAAACTAGTGGCAGGGAAAGGATTGATAATTTTTTTTAGGAACCAGCAGCGGATGACTAAAAAGCTAATAAAGAGGGAGAAAACTGATTATGAAAGTAAATTGGCAAGAAAGATAAAAACCAACAGCAAGAGATTCTACGGGTATATAAAAAAAGAGAGTAGCTAAAGTGAGCATAGGACCTTTGCAGGATGTGACTGGAGAGTTGATAATGGGAAACAGGGAAATTGCAGATAATTTAAACCAATATTTTGCATCAGTCTTCACGGTGGACGACACAATAAACATCCCACAGATATCAGATAAGCAAGGAGCTAATGGGACGAAAGATCCTGAAACAGTCTCTATCACAAGGGACAAAGTATTTGACAAACTAATGGGACTAAAGACAGACAAGTCGTCAGGACCTGATGGCTTACATCCAAGGGTTTGAAAGGAAGTGGCTGCAGAGATAGTGGAGGCATTGGTCGAAATATTCCAGAACTCACTGGATTCTAGGAGGGTCCCAGTGATTGGAAAACCATTAATGTGACGTCCCTGTTCAAGAAGGGAAGGAGACAAAAAGCAGGAAACTATAGGCCAGTCAGCCTAACATCAGTTGTTGGGAAAATGCTAGAGTCCATTATTAAGGAAGAAATAGCAGGACATTTAGAAAAGCTTAATTCAATCAAACAGAGTCAACATGGTTTTGTGAAAGGGAAATCATGTTTGACAAATTTGCTAGAGTTCTTTGAGGATATAACAAGCAGAGTTGATAAAGAGGAACTGGTAGATGTAGTGTATTTGGATTATGTGGCATTCGATAAGGTGCCACATAAAAGATTATTGCACAAGATAGGTGCTCATGGTATTGGGGGTAATGTATTAGCATGGATTGAGGATTGGTTAACTCACAGAAGACAGAGAGTTGGGATTAATGAGGCTTTTTCAGGTTGGAAAGACATAACTAGTGGAGTGTCACAAGGATCAGACCAATGGCCTCAATTACTTACTATCTATATTAATGACTTGGAGGAGGTGGCAGAGTGTAATATATCCAATTTTGCTGATGATACAAAAATAGGTGGGAGGGCATGTTGTGATGAGGATGTAAGGAATCTGCAAGGGGTTATAGATAGATTGAGTTAGTGGGCAAAAACTTGGCAGATGGAGTTTAATGTAGGAAACTGTGAGGTCATGCATTTTGGTCGGAAGAATCAAAAGGCAGACTATTATTTAAATGGAGAGAGACTCCAAAAAAAGTGCAGTGCAGAGGGATCTGGGTGTTCTTGTGCATGAAACACAAAAAGTCAGTGTGCAGGTGCAGCAAGTAATTAGGAAGGCAAATGGAATTTTGTCCTTTATTGCGAGGGGGGTTGGAGTTTAAAAATAGGGAAGTCTTGTTGCAGCTGTACAGGGCGTTGGTGAGGCCACACCTGGAGTACTGTGTAGAGTTTTGGTCCCTGCATTTAAGAAAGGATATAATGGTATTGGAGGCAGTTCAAAAGAGATCCACTAGGCTGATTCCTGGGATGAAGACGTTGACTTATCAAGACCAGCTAAACAGGTTTGGCCTTTATTCATTAGAGTTTAGAAGAATGAAACGTACAAGATTCTGAGGGGGCTTGACAGGGTAGATGTTGAGATGTTTCCACTAGTGGGGGAATCTCAAACTAGGGGACATAGTTACAGAATAAAGGGACACACATTTAAAACTGAGATGCGAAGCAATTTCTTCTCTCAGAGGGTAGTGAATGTCTGGAATTCTCTACCCCAGAGTGTTGTGGAGGCTAGACCACTGAAAATATTTGAAGAGGAGGTAGATAGATTTTTGAAATATCAGGGGAATTGAGGGCTAAGAGGTGCTGGCACGAAAGAGGAGTTGACATGCGGGGCAGATCAGCCAGGATCTTATTGAATGGCAGGGCAGGGCAGGCTTGAGGGGCCAAATGGCCTACTCCTGCTCCTGTTTCTTATGTTCTTAGGACCCTTGCTTTTCCTGATATATATTAATGACTGAGACCTTGGTGTAACAGCACAATTTCAAAGTTTGCAGATGATACAAAACTTGGAAGTATTGTGAACTGTGAGGAGGATAGTGCAGAACTTCAAAAGGACCTAGACAAGTTGGTGGAATGGGCAGACAGGTGGCAGATGAAGTTCAATGCAGAGAAATGTGAAGTGATTCATTTTTGTAGGAAGAACACGGGGAGACAATATAAAATAAAGGGTACAATTTGTAAAGGAGGTGCAGGAGCAGAGGGACCTGGGTGTATATGTGCATAAATCATTGAAAGTGACAGGACAGGTTGAGAGAGTGGTTAATAAAGCATACAGTATACAGGGCTTTATTAATGGAGGCATAGAGTACAAGAGCAAGGAGATTACGTTCAACTTGTATAAGACACTTGTTCGGCCTCAGCTGGAATATTGTGTCCAGCTCTGGGCACTGCAATTTACAAAAGATGTGAGGGCATTGGAGAGAGTACAGAAACGATTCACAAGAATGGTTCCAGAGATGAGGAACTTCAATTACGAAGATAGATTGGAGAAGTTAGGACTGTTTTCCTTGGAGAAGAGAAGACTGAGAGGTGATTTGATAGAGGTATTCAAAATCATGAGGGGTCTGGACAGAGTAGATAGAGAGAAACTGTTCCCACTCATGAAAGGATTGAGAATGAGAGGGCACAGATATAAAGTATTTGGTTAGAGAAGTAAGGTGTCATGAAGAAAACTTTTTTCACACAGTGAGTGGTTAAGATCTGAAATGCACTGCCTGTGAGTGTGGTGGAGGCAGGTTCAATTGAAGCATCGAAAAGGGAATTAGATTGTTGTAGGAAAAGGAACTAATGGAGCTGCAGGTTAACAAGTCCCCAGGACCTGATGGGCTTCATCCTCGGGTCTTAAAAGAGGTGGCTAATGAGGTAGTAAATGCATTGGTGTTAATTTTTCAAAATTCGCTAGATTCTGGAAAGGTTACATCAGACTGGAAAGTTGCAAATATAACCCCTCTATTCAAGAAAGGGAGGAGGCAGAAAACAGGTAACTATAGGCCAGTTAGCTTGACGTCTGTCATGGGGAAGGTGTTAGAATCGATCATTAAGGAGGTTATAGCTGGGCACGTAGAAAAACGCAAGGTAATAGGGAATAGTCAGCATGGTTTTGTGAAAGGGAAATCATATTTAACCAATTTATTGGAGTTCTTTGAAGGAGTGACATGTGCAGTTTTTAAAGGGGAGCCCGTTGATGTACTGTACTTGGATTTCCAGAAGGCATTTGACAAGGTGCCACAGAAAAGGTTATTGTGCAAAATAGGAGCTCATGGTGTAGGGGGTATCATATTAGCATGGAAAGAAGATTGTCTGGCTGGCAGAAAACAGAGAGTATGCATAAATGGATCCTTTTCTGATTGGCAGGATGTGACAAGTGTAGTCCCGCAGGGGTCTGTGCTTGGGCCTCAACTTTTTACAATTTATATCAATGACTTAGATGAGGGAAGCGATGGCATGGCAGCTAAATTTGCAGATGAAACAAAGATAGGTAGGAAAGTATGTTGTGAAGAGGACATAAGCAGGTTGCAGACTGATATCGATAGGTTGAGTGAGTGGGCAAAAATCTGGCAGATGGAGTAAAATGTGGGAAAACGTGAAGGTGTTCACTTTGGTAGGAAGAATAAAAAAAGAGAATTACTTAAACAGGGAACGACTGAATAATTCCGAGGTGCAGAGGGACCTAGGTGTTCTAGTGCATGAGTCACAAAGGGTTAGTATGCAGGTACAGTAAGTAATAAAGAAGGCAAATGGAATGCTATCCTTTATTTTCCGAGGAATTGAAAATAAGAGTAAGGATGTTATGCATCTGTTATACAGGGCATTGGTGAGACCACATCTCGAATACTGCGTGCTGTTTTGGTCTCCTTATTTAAGGCAAAATGTAAATGCATTGGAGGCAGTTCAGAGGATGTTTACTAGATTGATACCTGGAATGAGCAGGTTGTCTTATGAGGAAAGGTTGGACCAACGGGACTTGCTTTCACTGGAGTTTAGAAGAGTGAGGGGAGACTTGATTGAAGTATGCTTACACAGCACCTTCCAAACCCACGACCTCTACTAACCAGAAGGACAAGGGCAGCAAATACATGGGAACACCACCACCTGCAAGTTCCCCTCAAAGCCACACACCGTCCTGACTTGGAACTATATTGCTGTTCCTTCACTGTCGCTGGGTCAAAATCCTGGAACTCCCTTCCTAACAGCACTGTGGGTGTACCTACCCCACATGGACTGTAGCGGTTCAAGAAGGCAGCTCACCATCGCCTTCTCAAGGGCAATTAGGGATGGGCAATAAATGCTGGCCTGGCCAGCGACACTCACATCCCATGAATGAATTTAAAAAAATAAGATCCCGAATGGTCTTGACAGGGGGAATGTGGAGGGGATGTTTCCTCTTGTGGGTGAGTCCAGAACTAGGGGGCACTGTTTTAACATTAGGGCTCGCCCTTTTAGGACAGAGATGAGGAGAATTTTTTTCTCTCAGAGGGTTGTGCAACCATGGGAATCTCTGCCTCAGAAGGTGTTGGAGGCAGGGTCATTGAATATTTATAAGGCTGAGGTGGATAGATTCTTGTTCGGCAAGAGAATCAAAGATTATCAGGGCTAGATGGGAGTGTGGAATTTGAGACTGAAACAGATCCGTCATGATCTTATTAAATGACAGAGCAGGCTCGATGGGCTGAATGGCCTACTTCTGCTCCTAATTTGTATGGTCCTATGGTAATGTGCAGGGTTACGGGAAGAAGGCAGTGGAAGGGAACTGAGTGAATTGCTCTTTCGGAGAGACAGTGCAGACACGATGGGCCAAATGGCCTCCTTCTGCACTGTAATAATTCTGTGATTCTTTGAACTCGTCCCCCCTCCCACCTGCGGGAACCGCGCTCACCGCCGCAAACCTGCGGGCGGGCCGCCCGACTGAATGACGCCAGCTCCGGACCAATAGGAAGAGCGGCGGCGGAACTGGAGGACCAGACGGCTATGAGTCCTCCAACCAATCGGAGCGAACGGGGGCGAGGCTTGCACCAAGTGGGGAGCGGGGCCGCCGCCGCACTCATGTTCCGCCCCGCTCTTGCTATTGGTCCGCAACCGCCGTCAATCACCCGGGCATTGTGAGCTGCCAGGTCAGAGTTCAAAGACCGTGTGCGCAGGCGCACTGCGGAATTGTCTTCAGAGTGAATGATGGTGGTGGAGAGACGCTTGTGAGTTGCTTTTGCTGAAGGTAAGCGGCGGAGGAGCCGGCGGGCGGGCTTCAGAAATACCTGGTGTAGGCCGCAAGAAGCTCCCAGTCCCGCGTTTGCACTGAGCGGGGCGGCAGCTGCGGGGCTTCTCCCGGTGACAGGCCCGGGGTTAACGGCCGCCAGATTTCCAGCTCTTTTGGAGGAATTAAAGATTAATAAAGTGTAACATCAAAGGAGAAAACTTTAAAGGAAACTGAGCTCAGTTATAAAGGGGCCTGGGGGAGGGAGGAACCATTTGGGACACAGCACAGGGCAGGAGGTTCCCCCCTCTCCCACTCCCTGGTTCCACAAAGACTCCCCTTGGACTGGGCCACACCTGGGCAGGGCTGGCTCAAGGTGCAGGAAGCTGCAAGCTGATAGGCTGAGCTGTGGACTGGGAGGAGTGGGGGGGTTTGACTGACAGGCCTGGGGAGGGGGATATCAGGGCAGGTACACACACTGCTCCCCCTTTTCCTCCTGGGATGTTTTACTGGAGTCGTGTTGCTGAGTGTTTCTAAACTCTGTCTCCCTATCCCGGTAATGTCGGTGGATTGCAGGTTGCTGTGAGTGTTGGACTATGTTGCCTCTCCTCATTCTTCCTCCTTCTCGCACTCCGAGTTCCAGGCTGAAGGCTCCAAGCTCTAACAGCTCGATGCATCTGGAACGTTAACTCTGTTTCTCTCTCCACAGAGGCTGCCTGACCTGCTGAGTATTTCCAGCATTTCCTGTTTTTATTTCAGATTTCCAGCATCCGCAGAATTTTGCTTTTGTTTATTGCAGGTGTTGCTCACAGAACTGAGTAAAGAAACAGACGGACTAATTAAGAGCCGCTTTATATCTGGGTGGGGGTTGGATGTGGAAGGCATTTCTATCAGTTTGAGCGAGAGTGGAGATGAAGGAGAAGCTGCTGGCTTTAATCCCGAGTACTTGTGAGCCCAGTCAGGCCCAGCAGTTTCCAATGTGAGGCTGTCAAGGGTGGTAGATTCCAGGGGAGATAAAGTTGCTAAATGCCACCAACCACTCAATGTAAAAGAGTGCTGTTTTAGTCAGAAGTATTTCTGTAGAGGCTTTTAATCCATTTTACATAATGTTACTTAATTCTTGGGATGTGACTGTCACTAGCCAGACCAGCATATATTACCAATCCCCAGTTGTCCATTGAGAAGGTGATGGTGGGCCTTCTTCTTTAACCGCTGCAGTCCGTGTGGTTAAGGTGCTCCCACAATGGTGTTAGGGAAGGAGTTACAGGATTTTCACCCAGTGATGATGAAGGAACAGTGATAAATGTCCAGGTTAACATTAACTTGTATTTATACTGCACCTTTAATGTAATAAAATGTTCCAAGGTGTTTCACAGGAGTGTTTATAAAACAACATTTGACACTGAGCCACATAAGGAAATATTCGGGCAGATGATCAAAAGCTTGATCAGAGAGGTGGGTTTTAATCATCGGATCACGGAAGGTGAGGTAGAGAGGCGGAGAGGATTAGGGAGAGATTTCCAAAGCTTATGACCTTGGCAGCTGAAGTCACGGCCACCAGTGGTGGAGCAATGAAAATCAGGGATGCTCAAGATGTCAGAATTAGATGATCCCTATTCTCTCGGAGGGTTGTAGGACTGGAGGAGATTATAGAGATAGTGAGGGGTGAGGGAATGGAGGGATTTGAAAACAAGGATGAGGGTTTTAAAATTGAGGTGCTGCTTAACTGGGAGCCTGTGTAGGTCAGTGAGCACAGTGGTGATGGGTGAACAGGACTGGGTTTGAGTAAGGACACAGGCAGCAGAGTTTTGGATGATCTCAAGTTTACAGAGGGTAGAATGTGGGAGGCCGGTCAGGAGTGTGTTAGAATAGTCAAGCTGAGAGGAAACAAATACATGGATGTAAGTTTCAGAGGCAGATGAGCTGAGACAGTGGCGAAGTCGGGCGATGGTACTGAGGTGGAAATAGGTGGTCTGAGTGATGGCACCGATATACAGACGGAAGCTCATCTCGGGGTCAAATATGATGCCAATGTTATGAAAGGTTTGGTTTAGCCTCAGACAGTTTCCAGGGAGAGGGATTGAGTTGGTGTCTAGGGAGTGGAGTTTGGAGCAGGAACTGAAGACAATGGCTTCAGACTTCCCAATATTTAATTGGAGGAAATTCCTGTTCATCCAGTACTGGATGTCTGACAAGTCAGGATGGTGTGTGACTTGGAGGGGAACTTGGAGGTGATGGTGTTCACATACACCTGCTACCCTGGTCCTTCTGGATGCTGGAACTTGAGGGTTTGAGAGGTTCTATCAAAGTTCTGATCGGGTTGTAGATAGAAAATCCCTCTTCTCTCCCTGCCCCTCCCACCTCTCCATCTCTCTCTTTACTCCCATAGAAGGCAGAGTCTTGTGTTGGTCCAGACTGGGTGGCAGGTTCCCTTCCCTGAAGGACATTAGTGAACCAGTTAGGGTTGTACATCAATCCAGCAGCTTTCATGGTCACTTTTTCCTAGTGCCGGCCCCATAGATTACCAGATTCATTCAGCTTCATTTCACAATCTGCCTTTGCATTTTTGTGGGTTCTCTCACATTCCTTTTTCTGTTTTAAATCAATTTCACAGGGTTTTCGAAGCGGAGGAATTGCAGCCGTGAAATGCAAAGCAAACGTCAGATCAGGATCTGAAGGAGTCGTCCAATTTATTGAAACCCGAATATCACCAGATTTTGAACGTGCAAGGAAAAAGCAGCGATCACAGTGGGGAGAAACTGTACACGTGTTCTGTGTGTGGATGAGGTTTCAGCAGATCATCTGGCCTGTTGAGACACACGCGCAGTCACGCTGGGAAGAAACCATGTAAATATGGGGACTGTGGAAAGGGATTGAATTATTCAGTTGAGCTGGAAACTCATCCACGCAGTCACACCCTGGAGAGGCCGTTCACCTGCTCCGAGTGTGGGAAGGGATTCACTCAGTCATCTGACTCGCTGACACATCAGCGAGTTCACACTGAGGAGAAACCTTTTAAATGTCCAGACTGTAGGAATTGCTATAAAAGTTCTGCTGAACTGATGTCCGATCAACATGTTCACACTGATGAGAGGCCATTCAGGTGCTCTCACTGCGGGACTGGGTTCAGGCAATCATCTGAACTCACTGTACACCAGAAAGTTCACACTGGGGAGAGGCCATTCACCTGCTCCGTCTGTGGGAAGGGATTCACACGGTCGTCCCACCTGCTGACACACCAGCGAGTTCACACTGGGGAGAGGCCGTTCACCTGCTCAGAGTGTGGGAAGGGATTCTCTACTTCATCCCACCTGCTGAAACACCAGCGAGTTCACACTGGGGAGAGGCCGTTCACTTGCTCCAAGTGTGGGAAGAGATTCTCTACTTCATCCCATCTGCTGACACACCAGCCAGTTCACACTGGAGACTGGCCGTTCACCTGCTCCAAGTGTGGGAAGGGATTTGCGCATCCATCCCAACTGCAGAGACACCAGCGAGTTCACACTGGAGACTGGCTGTTCACCTGCCCAGAGTGTGGGAAGGGATTTACTACTTCATCCACCTTGCTGACACACAAGCGAGTTCACACTCGGGAGAGGCCGTTCACCTGTCCAGAGTGTGGGAAGGGATTCACTCAGTTATCCAACCTGCTGACACACCAGCGAGTTCACACTGGGGAGAGACCGTTCACCTGCTCAGAATGTGGGAAGGGGTTTACTACTTCATCCACCCTGGTGACGCACAAGCGAGTTCACACTGGGGAGAGGCCATTCACCTGCCCAGAGTGTGGGAAGGGATTCACTCAGTCATCCAACCTGCTGACACACCAGCGTGTTCACACTGGGGAGAGACCATTCACCTGCTCGGAGTGTGGGAAGGGATTCACTACTTCATCCGACATGCTGATACACGAGCGAGTTCACACTGGGGAGAGGCCATTCCCCTGCTCAGAGTGTGGGAAGGCATTCACTACTTCATCCCACCTGCTGACACACAAGCGAGTTCACACTGGGGAGAGGCCATTCATCTGCCCAGTGTGTAGGAAAGGATTCACTCAGTCATCCAACCTGCTAACACACCAGCGAGTTCACACTGAGGAGATGCCATTCACCTCACCTGTGGGAAGGGATTAAGTCAGTTATCCACCCTGCTGACACTCAAGCGGGTTCACACTGGGGAGAAGCCGTTCACCTGCCCGGAGGGTGGGAAGGGATGCTCTCAGTCATCCCACCTGCTGAAACACCAGCGAATTCACAAGTCACTCTAGGATGAGATGTTTCTGCCAAATGGTGGATTTCGGACATTGGGGTTTCGGAAATCCACTAATGGCATCTCCCCTTCCGACCTTAACCACTGACAGTTCAGATTTTTTTTTAATGCCGGACAACCAGAAAGCTGTTTTTAAATTGTCTTTATTTTTTATTTTCTTGCACCTTGGTGGAAATGAACTTCAACTAGGAAAGCAAGTGGGTGGAACTGCATAATCCTTTGTAACTTCAGTGTGTCAATCTTCTGTAAATGGCCAAAAAGGAGGTGTGTGTGAGTGTGTGTACACAAACCTGTTGTGGGCAAGGTGTTCAAATCGATCATTAAGGAGGCTATAGCTGGGAATAGAGCAAAGTCAAGGTAATCGGGAAAACAGCATGGTTTTGTGAAAGGGAAATCATGTTTATTGGAGTTCTTTGAAGGAGCAACATGCGCTGTGGATAAAGGGGAGCCCGTTGATGTACTGTACTTGGATTTCCAGAAGGCATTTGACAAGGTGCCACATAAAAGGTTGGAGCTCATGGTGTTGGGGGTAACGTATTAACAAGAATAGAAGATTGGCTAGTTGGCAGAAAACAGAGAGTGTGCATAAATGATTGGCAAGATGTGAGGAGTGGAGTCCTGCAGGAGTCTGTGCTGGGGCCTCAACTTTTTACAATTTATATCAATGACTTAGATGATGGGAGTGTAGGCATGGTAGCTAAATTTGCAGATGACACAAAGATAGGTAGGAAAATATGTTGTGAAGAGGCCATGAATAAAAAAGCAGAGTATTACTTAAACGGAGAACGACTGCAGAACTCCGAGGTGCAGAGGAATCTGGGTATTCTAGTGCATGAATTACAAAAAGTAATAAAGCAGGCTAATTAAATTCTATCATTTATTATGAGAGGAATTGAAAACAAGAGTAAGGATGTTATGCATCTGTTATACAGGGCATTGGTGAGACCACATCTTGAATACTGTGTGCAGTTTTGGTATCCTTATTTAAGGATGGATGTAAATGTGTTGGAGGCAGTTCAGAGGAGGTTTACTAGATTAATACCTGGAATGAGCAAGTTGTCTTAAGGAGAGGTTGGACCAACTGGGCTTCGTTTCACTGGAGTTTAGAAGAGTGAAAGTATTTGACTCAAGTATTTAAGATCCTGAACAGTCTTAAGGTGGATGTGGAAAGGATGTTTCCTGTTATGGGTGAGTCCAGAACGAGGGGGCACGGTTTTAAAATTAGGGTTCAACCTTTTAGGACTGAGATGAGGAGAAATTTTTTCTGAGGGTTGTGCAACTTTGGAACTCTCTGCTTCAGAAGGTGGTGGAGGCGGGGATATTGAATATTTTTAAGGCTGGGGCACAGAAATTCTAGTTAGGCGAGGGAATCAAAGGTTATCAGGGGTTAATGGGAGTTTGGAATTTGAGACATAAACAGATCAGCCATGATCTTATAGAATGGTGGAGTAAGCTAGAGGGGCCGAATGGCCGACTTCTGTTCCTAATTTGTATGACCAATTCCTAATTGTTTTTGCCTTCATGGGATATCTTAGCAGAAACCACCTGAGAACTGTCACAGCTCATTTGACATGGTTTAAAATTAATGGTGCAGGATCAGTAGCTGGCAAGTCGCTGGTCTGCAGCTAAAACATTGGTCTGTCAATAGGAATTTGAAACTTGCTTCCATTTACACAGCAGTGTTTGTCTGAAGTAATTTCTGAAAACCCTGCACAAACTGGTTACTGCATTTGAATATCCTGCAGTGAGCATGAACTGTATAAACTTAATATATCCTGTGCTTTGCAGCAACTGAAGTGATCTGGAATTTCCACTTATCGGTTTGCTCAGATGTATGGCTGAATTCCATTTATTGTTCATCTCCACTTTCACTGTCTACTGCCCTACACTGTAAACCAGGGTTGTCCAACATATGGCCCGGAGGCCAGGATTCAGCCTGCCAAAGGTTTCCATCCGGCCCTCGAGTGTAAACTGTACCTGGGGCCGTTCCTCATCCTCATCAGGGCTCCGTGACTGAAGATGAGAAATTTCCCTTTCTCGTCCTCTTGCAGACTGATTTTATAAGAAAATCACGCTGAGTTTCACAGCTGACAGATCCTGACATCGGGAACAGCAGTTTCTAATCTTCCGACAGATTTAGGATTTTTTAAAAGCTGGAAAACCCCGAAACTGTCCGAAGTTTAGAAACTGCTGTTCCCTATGTCAGGATCTGTCAGCTGTGAAACTGACTTGAGATTTAAGAAAAACTGATCAACCATCTGCTGAAGATTCCTGCTCTCTGCAACTGTCAGAGAGAGTTGAGGGGTGGGGGGGTAGAGCCAAGAGAGTGAGGGGGGTTGGGGGGGAGGGACAGAGAGAGAGGGTGGGGCAGAGATAGCGAGCTGGGAGATGCAGATAGAGCAAAGGGGGCAGAGAGAGTGAGATGGGGCAAAGCATGAGAGGGTGGGGCAGAGAGAGAGAGAGGGGCTGAGAAAGGGGTAGAGAGGGTGGGAAATAAAGAGGGGGCAGAGGGATGGGGGGGTGAATCAGTGGGGCAGAGAGAGAGAGAGACGGAGGAGCAGGAGGAGAGGGTGTCGGGGAGAGAGATAGATAGTGGGCAGGGAAAGAGGGGGAAGATAGGAGGGCAAATATAGAGAAGGAGCAGAGAAAAGGGGGGACAGAGAGAAAGAGGGGAGCACTGAGAGGGAGAGAGTGATCAAGATTACTGCTGACAGAATGACATCTATCCAGAATACTCTTCACTACAAGAGCTGTGTGGGAAAACATTGACTACTTGTGTAGGCAGAAAAATGCCAGGTGCCTCACTAAATCAGTGGCCAACATAGTGATCAGAAAGTAAGTCAATAAGTTAGACCTCTCATTTCAGGTTTCTTCAAAAATAATGCACCTTTGTTGTTTTGATCAACAGTAAGATAAATTTTAATGCCTTTATCTTTCTAAAAATGACTCATCTGCCCCCTATGTAAGACAAAAATTGTAATGTGCCCCACCCCATGTGAAAAGGTTGGACAATCCTGCTGTAAACCTTGAGTCAGTGTGAAGCTGTCTTTTACACTATAGTGATGCAAGGCAAGGAGTATAACTCTGCCATCTTTCTTCAATGTGTGGTTTGACATTGCTTAAGATTATCTGGACAAGGCTGTCCTGCACCACAAGTGCTGTACATTGGCTACAGTGCAACTATCCTGTGAGCTCATTATAGTCACTATAAGTGGTCACTGGGCTTCTGAGGCTGATAGCACAATACTCTGTACATGTATGAATATGTATATACAGAGTGCTGCCTTTCTCCAAGCCAACACAATAGTTATGATTTTCAGCTCACCTTGCTGTTAAATGCAGCTGCCACTGCACCAATTGATGCAGTAGAACAGGAGCCAGAAGTGTTTATCACTGTTGGGATATACAGCTGTCCATTGGGCCTGCTGCATTGTCACAGGGCCATGACCAAACTTTTGAGCCTGATTTGGGGATGATGCAACAGAACCTCAAACTTGTTACTGTAGAGGTCGTTGTCGGCTGTCCCTCGATTCGAGGATGACGTCTACTCAAGGTCACGAGTTTCTGCCATGGGTCTTCAGGTCACTGAATAGGCCGGTTTTCGACCCGGAGATCTTTGGGCACATGGGGCCGGACGTCCCACCAGGTAGTGGGACCCAGAGTGCAGGATTTGCTTCCAAAAGGTCCAACACTAGTCTCATTACTTATCCACTGTCACTCGCAAGATCTGGTACAATTTTTACATTGCATAATATTTGGACCCTTTGAAGAGCAAAAAAAAACATTTTTAATTAGTTTTCATTCCGACTATAATGAGATCTGTACTGCAAACAAGATTATTTTAGTTTAGAATCTTTATAATGTGACTTATTATATTAAATTATAAAATCGACACTATTGTATAAAAACAAGCATTCTATCTATGGGGCATCACATTTGCTAAAGTTAATGAGGTTATTTTCCTCTTTTGTTCTTGGAGGTAAATAATTGTCTAAAAGAAAATTGGATCGGGAGTATCACATGATCCTAACAGAATGTATGTGATATTCCTGTCCATTTAAGTTAATGGACAGCAAATTGGACAGGCTGTATAACTGGTATACAATCCTCCCTACCTGGTTTTGCTTTCTGCTTCGTTCAGGTGATTATGTCGCAGCACAAAATAAGAAAATGACCCCACTTATGTTCAAGTTTCTAGATTGTCAATGTCTCTGAAATGTTTACTTTTTATTCATTTATATACCTACTGATTTGTGCACATCACTTACCAAGGTACCAGAATGTGCCATCTGGTATGCTTATGTATATTGCTTTCCATTAAAGTTGACACATCTTCACAGAACACCTTTTACATGAACAAGCTATAAATAGACAGAAGCAGGACATTGAGAACATGAAGCTCTAAAACCAATTATCAGCTGTCAGGTAAGTCTCATGAAATCGTATTCTGAGTACAGTGCAATTTTATTCATTACATATGCAAAACTGTACAAAATTACCATTACTCAACCAGTTTGCTTCAATAACAGTGCTATAATTACATGACTGTCAAAAAAAAAAATCAGACCTTTTGGTCTTTGGCCACTCTCACCCCTGCATTTGTTACTTGTTTTGTGAAATACTGTCCCCATTAGTGCTCAACTGCTGGATAACTCTGATTACATTTCTATGTGTTTATACATGTCTATAAAGTGTCTGTGTGCCCAGATTTAACTAAGTTGTGATTTGTAGCCAATAAATGATGTTTCGGGCATGACTTGTAGTCTGGTATCTTGATGATTTGTCAAGAAAGATTTAATTCACTCACTCAGCAGTTTGAGAGGAACCAGACTGAGGTTTAATGAACTTAAGAAATAGGAGCTGGAGGAGGCCATTTGGCCCTTCGAGCCTGCTCTCCCATTCACCAAGATCATGGCTGATCTTCTACCTCAACTCCACCTTCCCGCACTATCCCCATATCCCTTAATTCCCTCAGTACCCAAAAATCTATCAATCTCTGTCTTAAATATACTCAATGACTGAGCATCCACAGCTCCCTGGGGTAGACAATTCCAAAGATTCACAACCCTTTCAGTGAAGAAATTTCTCCTCATTTCAGTCCTAAATGGCCGATCCCTTATCCTGAGACTGTGACCCAGTGTTCTGGATTCCCCAGACAGGGGAAACATTTTCTCGGCATCTACCCTGTCAAGTTCCTTAAGAATTTATGATGTTTCAGTCAGATCACCTCTCATTCTTCTCAACTCCAGGGAATATCAGCCTCGTCTATTCAATCTCTCCTCATAGGAGGAGGTGGATCATAGTGGGGGTGCTGTAGCAGAGTGGTTATGTTACTGAACTAGTAATCCAGAGGCCTGGACTAATGATGCAGAGACACAAATTCAAATCCCACCACGGCAGTTCAGGGATTTCAACTCAATTAAATAAATCTAGGATAAAGAAGTATATCTCAGTAATGGTGACCATGAAACTACCAGATTGTCCTAAAAACCCACCTGGTTCAATAATTAGGGATGGAAATCTGCCATCCTTATCCGATCTGGCCTATATGTTACTCCAGATTGACAGAAATGTGGTTGACTTAACTGCCCTATGAAATGGCCTAGCAAGTCACTCAGTTATATTCAAGGAGGTGACTCACCACCACATTCTCAAGGGCAATTAGGAATGTGCAGTAAATACTGGCCTTTCTAGCAACACCCACATTCTGTGAATAAATAGAACAGTCTCGTTATCCCAGGACCTGGTGTAGTGAACCTTCATTGCACTCCCTCAAAAGCAAGTTTGTCCCTCATTGGGTAAAAAGACAAAAACTGCACAGTACTCCAGGTGGGACCTCCCAAGTGTCTTGTGTATTTGTCGTAAGACTTCTTTACACTTCTATCCCAATCCCTTTGTAACAAAAGTTAAAATACCATTTGCCTTCCTAATTGCTTGCTGTACTTGCTTGTTAACTCTGTGATTCACGTACACCAGGTCCCTCTGAAAGCAAACATTTCTCAGTCTCTCGCCATTCATAACCAAACTGATTTAAAAAAATTTTCCTATCAAAGTGGATGACGTCCTACTTGGCCACATTGTATTCCATCTGCCATGTCCTTTCCCACTCACCCAACCTGTCTCTATCCCTCTGTAGCCTGTTTCTATCTTCCTCACTGCTTACTTTCCCACCTAACTCTGCATCATCAGCAAACCTGGATACATTACACTTCGTCCCCAGTTACGGACAGGTGGGAAGTGGTGTGACTGGCTTCCACTTTTCACCTCCGAACTGATCACAGATAGTGTTTTTGTTAAACTAGTGTTTTATGTCATTTCAGCATAACCTCCCTGCTCTTGTATTCTGTGCCTAGGCTAATAAAGGTAATTATCCCATGTACCTCCATGACCATCTTATCAACCTGCCAGCCACCTTCAGGGATCTGGACATGCACACCAAGGTCCCACTGTTCCTCTATATTTCTCAGTATCCTACCATTTATTGTATATTCCCTTGCCTTGTTAGCTCTCCCCAAATGCATTACCTCACACTTCTCTGGATTGAATTCCTTTGCCAGTGTTCTGCTCACCTGACTAATTCACTGATATCTTCCTGTAGTCTACAGCTTTCTTCCTCATTATTAACCACACAAGTCAATTTTTGTATCGTCGGCAAAGTTCTTAAACACCCTACATCCAAATCCAAATCATTGATCTATACCACAAGGTACTGATCCCTGCAGAACCCCACTGAAAACGGTCTGCAGTCACAAAAACACCCATCGACCATTACCTTTTGCTTCCTAACCTGTACTTTGCATTGGATCCCATGGGCTTTTACTTTTGTGACCAGTCTGCCATGTGGGACCTTATCAAATGCCTTGGTTACACTTTAGCCTCACTCTCCTAATCTTTGGTTGCTCAGTGTGGAGAGGGGGTGGGGGTGGTGTGGGCAAGTCAGAGGATCTTCTCCTGGACCTGCTCTTGGGCCTGGTTAACACAGCAATGTGTAGGTCCAGGATGTGCGGGGACCATGATGGGTTGGGGGGGGGGGGGGGGGGGGGTTCACACTGGATGCCAGCATCTCTTCTGTGATCTTGTCCGTGCCCGGGTGTCCCTGGAGAGGGAGTACACTTGATATCTTCTGCAACATTGCACCATGCACAGCCGGGAGTAACCGTACACATGTTCTGTTTGTGGACAAGACTTCAACTGATCATCGAACCTGTAGAGACACAAGGATACCTACACCATGGAGAAACCATGGAAATGTGGGGACTGTGGGTGGCGCAGTGGTTAGCACCGCAGCCTCACAGTTCCAGCGACCCGGGTTCAGTTCTGGGTACTGCCTGTGACTGCATGGGTTTCTGCTGGGTACTCCGGTTTCCTCCCACTGCCGATGACTTGCAGGTTGATAGGTAAATTGGCCATTGTAAATTGCCCCTAGTGTAGGTTGGTGGTAGGAGAATTGAGGGAAGGTGGGGATGTGGTTGGGAATTTGGGATTAAATGTAGGATTAGTACAAATGGGTGGTTGTTGGTTGGCACAGACTTGGTGGGCCAAAGGGCCTGTTTCAGTGCTGTATCTCTCTATAATTGTACGATTCAATCACCCATCCCAGCTGGAAATTCATCAACGTAGTCACACTGGGGAGAGGCCGTTCACCTGCTCCGAGTGTGGGAAGGGATTCATTCAGTTAGCCAGTCTCTAGAGCTGCCAACTTGTTCACTGTGATCAGAGATGTTCTGAATGTGCGAAGAGCTTTAAAAGCAAAAATGAACAGCTGAGACACCAATGCACTCACACTGGGGACGGGCTGTACACCTGCTCTATGTGTGAGAAGGGAATCACTCAGCCAACCCACTTGTTGACACACCAGCGAGTTCACACCAGGGAGAGGCCATTTACCTGCTCAGTGTGTAGGAAGAGATAAACTTGGTTATCCACCCTCACTGTATATCAACTGGTTCATTCTGATAGGAGACCTTTTAAATGTTCTGATTGTGAACAGAGCTTTAAAAGCAGAAATAATCTGCTGAAACACCAGCGTATTCACACTGGGGAGAGGCTGTTCACCTGCTCAGAGTGTGGGAAGGGATTCACTACTTCATCCACCCTGCTGAAACACCAGCGAGTTCACAAATGACTGCAGGGGTTGGATTCTCCTGTTAATGAATCACATCCTGGACTGAACCATTTCATTCTGACAGTTCAGCTTTATTTCATTTGATATTAATCCCTGTAACTGGGTTGGAGTTTAATATTCTGGATTTATGTTAAATAAATCAGCTTTGTGTCGAACACAGTGTTCAAGTCCTTGATTTCTCTCAGTTAAGAGGAGATTGATGTTCTGTTACCGACTGTTCCATTTTTGGGTCCTTTTTCCTTTGTTAATGGAAGACTTGTATTTGTATAGCGCCTTTCAGGATGTCACATAGTGTTTTACAGCTAATGAAGTTCTTTTGATGTTTACTCTGTGCTGTTGACAGCTGTGACTCAGTGGGTAACACTCTCACCTCTGAGTCAGAAGGTCGTGGGTTCAAGTTTTCTCTGGGACCTGAGCACAAAAATCAAGGCTACACTCCAGTGCAGTCCTGAGGGAGTGCTGCCCGGTTGGAGGTGCTGTCTTTCTGATGAAACATTAAATCAACCCCCTGCCTTCCCCTTCAAGTGGTTGTAAAAGATCCTGTGGCACTGTTTCAAAGAGGAGCAGGGGAGTTATCCCCGGTGTCCTGGTCAATATTTATCCCTTCATCAACATCAGTAAAACAGATGATCTGGTCATTATGACATTGCTGTTTCTGGGATCTTGCTGTGTACAAATTGGCTGCTGTATTTCCTACATGACAACACTTTGAAAGTACTTCATTGGCTGTAAAATGTTTTGGAGCATCCTGAGGTCATGAAAGGCGCTATATAAATGTAAGTCCTTTTAATGTCAGAAATGGGGCAGGAAAATTGCACACAGCAAAGTCCCACAAACAGAAAGGCAGCTAGAACCACATTTTAGTGATGTTGGTTGAGGGATAAATATTGGTAGCACCGGGGAGAACATCCCTGCTCTTCAAAATAACTTTATGGGATCGTTTGTATCCATCTGAGAGGACAGATGTGGTCTTGGTTGAAGATGTCATCTGAAAGACAGGACCTCTGACAGTGCAGCACCCCCTCTGTACTGCATTGGAATATCAACCGAGATTTTATGGTCAAGTCTCTGGATGTGGATTTGAACCCACAACCTACTGACTCAGAGATGTGAATGTAATCCCTGAGCCACAACTAACACCTCATCATTACGCTGGATCATTTCAGTTCTCAGACCTTCAGACAGGTGCCAGCTCACCATATATTCAAGAGTGCCTCTCCTAGCCTTGGTATCCAGGGAACATATCGGTAACACACCCGTGCATCTGCCCTGGGAGTGTTTGACAGGACAGTGCAGAGGGAGCTTTACTCTGCACCTAACCTGTGCTGTATCTGACCGGAGAATGCTATCTAGCAGATACTTGGTACTCAGACTGCCACATTTCCCAGCACTGACATCCATCACCCCAACGAAAACAACATTGAAACCAGAGATAAGAGAAACACATCAGTTTCTCCCCCAGACACATACAGAAGGACAGTGAGTGTCCTGAACTTGATATTTTATCCCTTGATTTGAGTCTTGTGCCTTGATCAGAATTTGATGTCCTTTAGTTATTGACTCACCAACTTGTGGAAATAGTTTTTCCTCATTTATCTGATGAAATTTTGAAACCCTCCCTCTGATCTCCAATGACTCTTTGTTCTAATGAAAAGAACCCCAGTTTCTCTAATCTCTCCTGATAACTAAAGCCTCTCTTCCCTGGTATCATCTCAGTGAATCTCTTCCACACCCTCTCCATGGCCTTGACATCCTTCCTGGAGTAAGATCCCAAAACTTGACCCAATATTCTAACTGCAGCCTAACCAATGATTTGTACAGGTTTACATGACCTCTGACCTTTTGTACTCTACATCCCGAATTATAAAACTTCGGATCCAATGTGCTTTTAACCGCTTTATAAACTTTTAAAGGTTTGTGTCTCTGAACCCCTTGTAGGTTTTAGAGATAGTAGAATAACCTGGCGAGAATACAATGACGTCAAACACCTGATATAATGTGTATTATGGGATGGTTACGTTTAGTTTGAGTTAGAAACTGAAACTGGAGTTTCACTGCAGACTAGTCACCTTGGCAACAGTGACAAGACTTTTCACTTCACAGAATCAGCTCGTTGGAAACTCTAATCAGATCAGGGGGGAGGACAGGGTTTGTCTGTTATTAACCAGCATATAAACTGAAACCAGAGTGAGTCATAGAATAGATTAGATTCTAATGTGTGATATTTATATCTATAATTGTGTAACTATAAAAAAATAACAGAATGAACAGTAGGCAGGGTAGTTTGGGGATAATGAGAAAATTACTGAAGAAAAGTAACTGCAGGGAACCAGGGAATGTGTCCTTGTAAATCACAGATTAGGGAAGTTCCAGCTGTCTTTTCCTCACTTCCTGCCAAAACCCAGCAGAGAAGACAAAGAGTCAGGTGCCAGAGCTGGATCACTACAGGGTATAAAAGTGAGGGGATCCTGATGTAAGGGGGCAGTCAGGACTGGAGATACCGGAGATCAAGCTCAGGGTGCTCGAGGTTCCATCCAGCAGGCTGACTTCGTGTAAGTGAGTGGACACGTGGGACTTGCATGTTTACTCTGATTGATGGATCAGTATAAGATACAGTGGAGGACAGAGAATCTGCTCAGCTTATATTTCTTAGTAAATATTAAAGATGTTGACACTAGAGTTCTGTACCTATTAATGATGTCCATCCCTAATTGCCTTTGAGATGGTGGTGGTGTGCCACCGTGTTAATCCGTTACAGTGCACCTACAGTGCTGTTCAGAAGGGATTTCCAGGACATTGACCCAGTGATAGTGACAGAACAGCGACGTGGTTCCAACTCAGGATGTTGTGTGGTTTGGAGGGACACTTGCAGGTGGTGGTGTTCCCATGCACCTGCTGCCCTTGTCATTCTAGGGCCAGAGGTCGTGGGTTTCCAAGGTGCTATCGACGGAGCCTTGCCAAGTTGCAATGTGGATCTTGTCGATGGTTCACACTGCTGCTACTGCGTTTAAGGTGGTGGGTGAGGTGCTGATCAAGCGGGCCGCTTTGTCCTGGATGGCGTCCAGCCTTCCTCGGTGTTATTGGAGTTGGACTCATCCAGGCAAGTGGTGAATAAACACTCCTTTGCCAGCAAGTTCACAACTGACTGCTCGGGTTGGATTCTGCTGTTATTGCTGCTGTTAATCACATCCGGGACTGAACCATGTTCATTCTGGTGGTCAGAGTTTAATTGGCCTGCTGATGATAACTCTATAATCTGGGCTGAGGTTTAATATTCTGATATCTATCAAATGAATTAATGTTGTTTCAAATGCACACTTTGTCAGGTCTTTAATTTCCCCGGAGAAGAGACTGATTGATTTCCTGTTACCAATTGTTCCATTTTTGTGTATTTTCTCCTTTCTAACTCTGGATTATTTCAGTTCTTATACCTTCAGTTACTCTCATGGACACGTCCCAGCTCCCCATCCCTTCCAGAGAGTCTCTTCTAGCCTTGGTATCTAGGGAAGGTACTGCCCAATCTAATCCCATCTTCCAGCACCTGGTCCATAGCCTTGCAGGTTACAGCACTTCAGGTACATGTCCAGGTACCTTTTCAAAGAGCTGAGGGTTTCTGCCTCCACCACCATTCCTGGCAGTGAATTCCAGACACCCACCACCCTCTGGGTGAAAAAGTTTTTCCTCATGTCCCCTCTAATCCTTCTACCAATCACCTTAAATCTGTGCCCCCAGTAATTGACCTCTCCTTTGGGGGAAACAGGTCCTTCCTGTCTAACTCGGCCACTCATAATTTTATACACCTCAATTAAGTCACCCCGCAGCCTCCTCTGTTGTAAGGAAAACAGCCCGAGCTGATCCAATCTTTCCTCATAGCTGCAACTTTCAAGCCCTGGCAAAACCCAGTCTGTTCATCACTTTCAGCTACTGGACTTCGTGTGTTTTCCACAGCATCTCTCTCACCTTCAGTGTATGAATAGAAGATCACGCCTGCAAACCTGGTTTTAAATGTTAATCCACTCAGGAAATGTGTTTAACAGAAGTCGATGAGACTCTCCTGAAATTGCCAACATGATAAACCCACAGCTAAACCTGTAGGCAATTAGTTGAAATCATTTCATTCACATGTTTAAAATTAAATTGAGATTTATATTGTGGCAATTTTGTACATTTCTGGATAAATCAGCATTTCTGCTGCACTCAAGTCAGCCTTTTCCTAATACAGTAAGGAGACGGTGATATCAGACAAATGGAAGATCAGTCGGGCTTTAAGTCAGTAGCTGACTCACACCAGGATGAGTCCGATTTCCTTCCACTCTGGTTAATGTTCTTATCCACTGTCAGCTTCACGGACCCTGATTGGAAATGACTGGGAACATTGGTCCAATTGTGTTCTGTATGAGGTCACATTCCTGGGTTCATCTTGGGTGTTGTGTTGACCTTGGAGTGGCAGCTACTCTGTGTCTGAGGTGGAGAATCAATGTCAGTGCAATAAAAAATGAGACCGAGCAAGATAGACAGAGAGACAGAAAGAGGGTGAGAGATAGATAGGCAGAGAAAGTGAAAGACAGAGAAACTGACAGAGTAAGTGGGAGGTCGAGTGTGTGAGACAGACAGAGAGGAAGTGGGTGAGCAATAGACAGATCAACATAGAGTGAGCCACTGACAGTTACAGACAGACAGAGTTAACGTTGAAGCTTGAGATTGATTTATTTTTATTGGGTGAGGTTATTCAGGGATATGGAACCAAACTGGGTAAATGTAGCTGAGATACAGGTCAGTCATGATGTAATTACGTGACAAAACAGGCTCGAGGGGCTGAATGGCCTCCTCCCACTCATGTGTTCCTCTATTTTACAAGATCACTGAGACTGATCCCCTGAGGCTCCTCTCACAATCCCGGGACCTTCTATTCCTGACAGTTATGGAGCAAGGATATTCAGGGTGGTGTAGACAGGACAACAACCTCCCCTTCATAGACTCATGATCCTGACTGTGAGGTGATGGTGCATCTGGGAGAACAATGGGTGGACACAGTGTGTGTTGTTATTTCAATGTTAATCTCACCCTCAAGAAATAAACCACCTCCAGGAGTGAAATGCGGCCCTTCAATTAAACATGAAATTTAATTTGGAGCAAATCAGATCTGGGATTGTCTTTCTCACACATGGATGTCGAGATGGCCCATGTTATCGGGGCTGGTGGAACTGGACAGGGCCTGACCCAGCAGTGACAGGACAGGACAGACCCACTGGGAGGTGAGAGAAAGCTGAATTAAACTCAAATGTATCATTTTCATTATTTAATTAATTTTACAATGAGACTCAGTGGATATTTCCTGTCGGGTTACCTTTCAGCTGAAGGGAGGATAAAAGTTTTCACATCACCAATCACATCAATGTTCACTATATCGAACAGCCCTGGTAAACTTTCCTGCAAGTCCCTTTAACAGGACACTGATGAACTTTACATTCAGAAATGTAAATGTACAATGAGTTTATAGTATAATTTATGTGGGGTGACATCTGTGATTATTAATCCATTTGAAAATGGGATCAACCAAAAATCATTGATAACGACTGCTGTCAACTCGGTGTGACTCTATGTACTCACTGTAATCCGATGTAACTCTATGTACTCACTGTAATTCAATGTGACTCTATGTACTCACTGTAATTCAATGTGACTCTATGTACTCACTGTAATTCAATGTGACTCTATGTACTCACTGTAATCCGATGTAACTCTATGTACACACTGTAATTCAATGTGACTCTATGTACTCACTGTAATCCGATGTAACTCTATGTACACACTGTAATTCAATGTATCTCTCTGTACTCACTGTAATCCGATGTAACTCTATGTACTCACTGTAATCCGATGTAACTCTATGTACACACTGTAATTCAATGTGACTCTATGTACTCACTGTAATCCGATGTAACTCTATGTACACACTGTAATTCAATGTGACTCTATGTACTCACTGTAATCCGATGTAACTCTATGTACACACTGTAATTCAATGTATCTCTCTGTACTCACTGTAATCCGATGTAACTCTATGTACACACTGTAATTCAATGTGACTCTATGTACTCACTGTAATCCGATGTAACTCTATGTACACACTGTAATTCAATGTATCTCTCTGTACTCACTGTAATCCGATGTAACTCTATGTACTCACTGTAATTCAATGTGACTCTATGTACTCACTGTAATCCGATGTAACTCTATGTACACACTGTAATTCAATGTGACTCTATGTACTCACTGTAATCCGATGTAACTCTATGTACTCACTGTAATTCAATGTATCTCTCTGTACTCACTGTAATCCGATGTAACTCTATGTACACACTGTAATTCAATGTGACTCTATGTACTCACTGTAATCCGATGTAACTCTATGTACTCACTGTAATCCGATGTAACTCTATGTACACACTGTAATTCAATGTGACTCTATGTACTCACTGTAATCCGATGTAACTCTATGTACACACTGTAATTCAATGTGACTCTATGTACTCACTGTAATCCGATGTAACTCTATGTACTCACTGTAATCCGATGTAACTCTATGTACTCACTGTAATTCAATGTATCTCTCTGTACTCACTGTAATCCGATGTAACTCTATGTACACACTGTAATTCAATGTGACTCTATGTACTCACTGTAATCCGATGTAACTCTATGTACACACTGTAATTCAATGTGACTCTATGTACTCACTGTAATTCAATGTGACTCTATGTACTCACTGTAATCCGATGTAACTCTATGTACACACTGTAATTCAATGTGACTCTATGTACTCACTGTAATCCGATGTAACTCTATGTACACACTGTAATCCGATGTGACTCTATGTACTCACTGTAATTCAATGTGACTCTATGTACTCACTGTAATCCGATGTAACTCTATGTACTCACTGTAATTCAATGTGACTCTATGTACTCACTGTAATCCGATGTAACTCTATGTACTCACTGTAATCCGATGTGACTCTATGTTACTATGTCTCTGACTCCTGACGTAGCTGGAAAAGCTTTCACTATTATCACCACAATTGTGCACCATCTTCTTTTGAAAAGATCTCTCAGCTTCTCTAATGGCGTCTTTTGTCTCCCACAATTGTGGGCAATATTTGTCCCTATTCTCCTGGAAACTGAATACATCTTGTTCCAAACTGGGTTCAATGTAAGACAGTTCAGGGAGTCAGGCATCATTCACCCCTAGACCTACACTGGCAGGTAAAACCCCAGACTGTTCCTTACAAATATATGAATTAGGAGCTGGATTAGGCCACTTAGCCCCTCGAACCTGCTCCGCCATTCAATAAGTTCATGACTGAACTGATTTCTCCACATTAGCACCTACCCTCAATAACCTTTCACCCCCTTGCTTATTAAGAATCTATCTACCTCTGCATTAAACATATTCAAAGACTCTGCTTCCACTGCCTTTTGAAGAAGAGAGTTCCAAAGACTCACGACCCTCAGAGAAAAAAGTTCTCCTCATCTCTGTCTTAAATGGGCGACCCCTTATTTTTAAACATTGACACCCGGTTCTAGATTTTCCATTTACACCCTGTCAAGACCCCTTAGGATCTTATATGTTTCAATCAAATCACCTCTTACTCTTCTAAATTCCAGCGGATACAAGCCTAACCTGTCCAATCTTTCCTCATAAGACAGCCCGCCCATTCCAGGCATTAGTCGAATAAACTTTCTCTGTACTGCCTCCAACGCATTTACATCCTTCCTTAAATAAGGAGACCAGTATTGTACACAGTACTCCAGATGTGGTCTCACCAATGCTCTGTATAACTGAAGCATAACCTCCCTACTTCTGTATTCAATTCCCCTCACGATAAACAATAACAGTCTATTAGCTTTCCTAATTACTTGCTGTACCTACATAATAACCTTTTGCGATTCATGCACGAGAACCCCCAGATCCCTCTGCGACACGTCAGGGAGGGGGTGAGTTACCCAGACACTGTTTCAGGAGACAGTCACACCTCTTAGATTAATTACATCAAATTTGGACTGTGGTCAAGGACAGGAGGGTGTGACTCCGAGTGAGGCAGGTATGAGGATCTAGAATTTAGCTTTGGAGCAGCCTCAGCCAGTGCCCTTATCCAATAGGTATGAGGTTCTTGCTCCCGGTGTGGATGAGGGCACAGACTGCAGGGAGGATGAGTGAACTGACCACAGCACCGTGGTTCAGAGTGCCATTCAGGTCAGGGGAGAAAAGAGAAATGTAGTCATAAAAGGGTATAGCATAGGTAGGGGAATAGCTACTGTTCTCTGCAGCAAAGACCAGCAGTGTCGAAGGCTGTGCTGTCTACCTGGTGCCAAGGTTAAGAACAGCTCTTCTGGGCTGGAGAGGAAGGATCCAGTTGTCACGGTCCACGTAGGTACCAACGACATAGGTAGAACTAGGAAAGAGGTTCTGCTGAGGGACTATGAGCAGCTCGGGAGCTAAATTAAAAAGTAGAACCTCAAAGGTAATAATCTCCGGATTACTATCTGAGCCACGTGCAAATTGGCATCGGGTAAATAAGATTAGAGAAGTAAACGTGTGGCTCAAAGATTGGTGTGGGAGAAATTGGTTCCAATTCATGGGGCACTGGCAGCAGTACTGGGGAAGGAGTGAGCTGTTCTGTTGGAAGAGCTTCATTTGAACCATGCTGGGAGCAGTGCCCTGGTGAATTGTATAACTAGGGTTGTAGATCGGACTTTAAACTAATTAGTGGCGGTGGGGGGGGTTCAATTGGAGGGAAGTTTCAAAAATCAAAAAGAAACGAGAGCAGAGGTGCAGGGTCATGAAGAGGTAAACGGTCATCAAAATGTGACAGGAAGGGGCAGAAAATATAAGCAGACGAGTGCAACACAAATTAGAACCAGAATGAGTAGTAATGGTAAAAAGTCAAAGCTTAAGGCTCCTTATCTGAATGGACGCAGTATTTGTAACAAGATAGATGAGTTGATGGCACAAATAGAAATAAATGAATGTGACTTGATAGCTATTACAGAGACATGGTTGCAGGGTGACCAAGACTGGGAACTCAATATTCAAGGGCATTTGGCGTTATGGAAAAATAGGCAAAAAGGAAAAGGAGGTGGGCTAGCTTTGTTAATAAAGGAAGGTATCAGTGCGGCGGTGAGTAGAGATATAGGTGCAATAGATCGTGATGTGGAATCAGTTTGGGTGGAAATAGGAGTAGCAAGGGGAAGAAGTCACATGTGGGAGTCGACTATAGGCCCCCGAAGAGTTGTCTCACTGTAGGACAAAGTATAAATCGGGAAATAATGGAGGTGTGTAAGAAGAGCGCTACAATTGTCATGGGTGATTTTAATCTGCATATTGACTGGACAAATCAGATTGGCAGAGGTAACATGAAAGACGAATTTGTAGAGGGTATCAGGGATTGTTACTTCGAGCAATACATCGCAGAACTTACCCAGGAACAGGATATTTTAGATCTAGTAATAAAAACATAGAAAATAGGAGCAGGAGTAGGCCATTCGGCCCTTCGAGCCTGCTCCACCATTCATTATGATCATGGCTGATCACCCATAACAAGCTTAAATTGTACCATGTTGTGGTCGCTATCACCAAATTGCTCCCCCACTAACACATCAACCACCTGTCCGGCTTCATTCCCCAGAATTAGGTCCAGCACTGCACCCTCCCTTGTTGGATCCTCCACATATTGAGCTAAAAAGTTCTCCTGTATACATTTTAAGAACTCCACTCCATCTAAGCCCTTAACACGATGACTATCCCAATTAATGTTGGGAAAGTTGAAATCACCTAATATAATTACCCTATTATTTTTACACACCTCTGCAAATTGCGCATATATTTGCTCCTCAATTTGCCCCTGACTATCTGGGGGTCTATAATAAACACCTAGCAATGTGGCTGTCCCTTTTATATTCCTAAACTCTACCCATAAAGCTTCATTTGATGCCCCCTCCAAGATATCATCTCTCCTTACTGCAGTAACTGACTCCTTAACTAATATTGCAATGCCCCTTCTTCTTTTATCCCCTCCTCTGTCTCGCCTGAAGATTCTATATCCCGGGATATGGAGTTACCAATCCTGCCCCTCCCTCAACCATGTCTCCGCGATGGCTACTATATCACAATTCCACGTGTCAATCCTTGCCCTTAACTCATCCGTTTTACCTGCAATATTCCTGGCATTAAAGTAGAGGCCTTCCATCCTGGTCTTACTCCCTTGAAACTTACTTCCGCTGTATTCCCTCTGACTTGTTTGCTTTCCTGTGTTTAGCTGTGTCCCTATTCTGCTAGGAGTCTGCATCCCCTCCCCCTGCCAAATTAATTTAAACTCCACCCAACAGCACTAGCAAACCCGCCAGCAAGGATGTTAGTCCCCCTCTGGTTCAGATGTAGACCGTCCCGCTTGTACAAGTCCCACTTTCCCCAGAAACGGTCCCAGTGGTCCAGGAATCTAAAACCCTCCCTCCTGCACCAACTCTTAAGCCACGCATTCATCTGTGCTATTCTCCTATTTCTATACTCACTAGCACGTGGCACTGGGAGTAATCCAGAGATTACAACCCGAGAGGTCCTACTTTTTAGTCTATTGCCTAACTCCCTGAATTCTTGATGCAAGACCTCATCCCTCTTTCTATCCATGTCATTGGTACCAACATGTACCATGACCTCTGCCTTATCACCCTCCCCCTTCAGGATGCCCTGCAGCCGTTCAGTGACATTGCAGACCCTGGCACCAGGAAGGCAACACACCATCCTGGAGTCACGTTGACGGCCACAGTAGTGCCTCTCTGTTCCCCTGACAATGGAATCCCCGATTACTATTGCTCTTCCTCTCTTTCCCCCTTCCTGTGCAGACAGGTTGCTTGTGGTGCCAGAAGCTTGGCTCTGTCCGCACTCCCTGGAGGAACCAGCCTCATCAGCCTCTAAAATGGAATACCGATTTGCAAGCGGGACCCCAGGGGACTCCTGAACTACCTGCCTGTTTCTCTTGGACTGCCTGGTGGTCACCCATTCCCCTTCCTTCCTCAAGTCCCTTCAGCTGCGGTGTGACCACCTCTCTATACGTGCTATCCACAATGCTCTCAGACTCCCGGATGCTCCACAGTGTTTTCAGCCGCTGTTCCAGCTCTAAAACCCGAGCTTCCAGGAGCTATAGCTGGACGCACTTCCTGCACACATGCTGGTCCCAGGGACTGGAAATGTTCCCGGATTCCCACATGCAGCAAGAGGAGCAAACCACAGCTTCAAGCTCTTCTGCCATGACGAGACCCTTTAAATTTAAAACTATAGAAGATTATAATTTTTAAAAACAATTAAGTCTTGCTAAAGCAATGACTTACAATTCAATCCAGTTTGAAAAATACCCACCAGGACTTACTCACCAGTCAGCTGTGCTCTTTGGAAGCTCTCAGTTCCACTCACTCTGAGGACAGGTAGGAAATGAAAGGAGCTCCTCGCTCCCTCCTCACCGAACTTCCTTAGTTACCAAACTTCCACGATAGCACTCTCGTGCAAAAAAAGTCAGCACTGAAAGATGGCCCACTTTTATACTGACTGACTCTAGCCCCTGAAAACTGGTTTAAGCCAATTCTCTAATTAACAAGGTGCAGCTGCAAGCAGAGCCTGAGTGAGCCCTGTTTAAAGCTGGTCTAAAACTCACCTTCTCCAACCCTAACAGCAACTGTGAAGTTGATCTGCTAAATAAAAGACATTGCCGCTGCTCTTTTAAACTGTGCCGGTCCCACTCAGTATCACTCCTTCCCACTGCCACTGCTCTTTTAAACTGTGCCGGTTCCACTCAGTATCGCTCCTTCCCTCTGCCGCTGCTCCTTTAAACTGTGCCGGTCCCACTCAGTATCGCTCCTTCCCTCTGCCGCTGCTCTTTTAAACTGTGCCGGTCCCACTCAGTATTGCTCCTTCCCTCTGCCGCTGCTCTGTTAAACTGTGCCGGTCCCACTCAGTATCGCTCCTTCCCACTGCCGCTGCTCTGTTAAACTGTGCCGGTCCCACTCAGTATCGCTCCTTCCCACTGCCACTGCTCTTTTAAACTGTGCCGGTCCCACTCAGTATCGCTCCTTCCCACTGCCGCTGCTCTTTTAAACTGTGCCGGTCCCACTCAGTATCGCTCCTTCCCACTGCCACTGCTCTTTTAAACTGTGCCGGTCCCACTCAGTATCGCTCCTTCCCACTGCCGCTGCTCTTTTAAACTGTGCCGGTCCCACTCAGTATCACTCCTTCCCACTGCCGCTGCTCTTTTAAACTGTGCCGGTCCCACTCAGTATCGCTCCTTCCCACTGCCGCTGCTCTTTTAAACTGTGCCGGTCCCACTCAGTATCACTCCTTCCCACTGCCGCTGCTCTTTTAAACTGTGCCAGTCTCACTCAGTATCACTCCTTCCCACTGCCGCTGCATTTTTAAGCTGTGCTGGGCCCACTCAGTATGCGTAATGAGATAGGATTAATAAGAGATATCATAGTTAAGGATCCTCTGGGGGGCAGCGATCACAACAAGGTAGACTTTCAAATTCAGTTTGAGGGTGAACAACTCGGGTGTCAAACCAGTGTCCTCAACCTAAACAAAGTCAATTACGGAGGTATGAAGAAAGAGTTGTCAAAAGCAGGCTGGGAACATAGACTAAGGGGAAGGTCCGCGGACGGGCAGTGGCAGACATTTAAGCAGATATTTCATCACGCTCAGCAAATATTTATCTCGTTCAAAAAGAATGACTCGATGAGAAGGATGAACCACCCATGGTTAACAAAGGTGGTCAAGGAGTCGATCTGATGGCCATTACAGAGACATGGCTGCAGGATGACATAGATTGGGATCTGAATATTGAAGGGTACATGGCATTGAGGAAGGACAGGAAGCGAGGAAAAGGTGGCGGGGTGGCTCTGTTAATTAATGATGGTATTTGCACAATAGAGAGGGATGACCTAAGTTCAGGAAACCAGGATGTAGAAGCAGTTTGGGTACAATTGAGAAATCATAAAGGCAAGAAGTCACTTGTGGGAGTGGTGTACAAGCCACCTAATGTTAACCACACTGTAGGATGCGGTATGAAGGAATAAATAATGGCAGCTTGTCAGAAAGGTACGTCGATAATCATGGGGGATTTTAACCTACATGTAGAATGGAAAAATCAGATGGGCAGAGGTTGCCTCGATGAGAAGTACATAGAATGTTTTCGGGATAATTTATTGGAATAATACAGTCTGGAGCCAACCAGTGAGCAGGCTATACTAGACCTGGTATTGTGCAATGAGATAGGATTAATTAATGACCTCATTGTTAAGGCACCTCTAGGTAGCAGCGATCATAATATGGTTGAATTGTACATTTAGTTTGAGGGAGAGAAGAGTGGGTCCAAGACTAGTATTTTAAACTTAAATAAGGGCAAGTATGAGGGCATGAAAGCAGAGCTAGCTAAAGCGAACTGGCAAATTAGGTTAAGGGACAGGTCAATAGAGATGCAGTGGCAGACATTTAAGCGGATATTTCAGAATACACAGAATAGATACATTTCAATGAGAAAGAAAAAGCCTATAATTGTGCAAATATGGGAGGCAGATCAGAAGATTGGACAGAATGTAAAACACAGCAAAGAATGACTAAAAGATTGATAAGGAAGGTAAAATTAGAGTATGAGAGAAAGCTAGTTAGAAATATAAAGACAGAAAGTAAGAGTTTCTATAGATATTTAAAAAAGAAAAGAGTTAACAAAATGAGCATTGATCCTATAGAAAGTGAGTCTGGGGAATTAGTGATGGATAATAAGGAGATGGCAGATGAATTGAAGACATATTTTGCATCAGTCTTCACTATTGAGGATTCAAGTAACATCCCAGTATTAGCTGTAAGTCAGGAAATGGAAGGGAGGGAGGAACTCAAGAAAATTACAATCACCAGGGAATTGGTGCTGAACAAATTGTTGGAGTTGTCCCCGGGTCCTGATGGACTTCATCCTAGGGTGGTAAAAGAAGTTGCTAGTGAGATAGTTGATGTTCGAGTTTTAATTTTCCTAAATTCCCTGGATTCGGGGAGGTTCAGTTAAAAGTGAGGGAGACAGAAAGCAGGAAAGTACAGGTCTGTTAGCTTAACATCTGTCTTAGGGAAAACATTAGAATCTGTTATTAAAGACGTTAAAGCAGGACAATTCGAAAAATTCAAGTTAATCAGGCAGAGTCAAGATGGTTTTGTGAAAGGGAAATCATGTTTAACCAATTTATTGGAGTTCTTTGAGGGAGTTATATGTGCTGTGGATATTTTTTTTAATTCATTCATGTGATGTGGGTGTCGCTGGTGAGGCCAGCATTTATTGCCCATCCCTAATTGTCCTTGAGAAGGTGGTGGTGAGCTGCCTTCTTGAACCGCTGCAGTCCACATGGGGTAGGTACACCAACAGTGCTGTTAGGAAGGGAGTTCCAGGATTTTGACCCAGTGACAGTGAAAGAACGGCGATATAGTTCCAAGTCAGGATGGTGTGTGACTTGGAGGGGAACTTGCAGGTGGCGGTGTTCCCATGTATTTGCATATTTGTTATAGCAAGGCACATAGAAAAATGCAAGGTAATCAGGCAGAGTCAACATGGGTTTGTTAAATGGAAATCATGTTTAACCAATTTATTGGAGTTCTTTGAGGGAGTTATATGTGCTGTGGATGAAGGGGAACTGGTGGATGTATTGTACTTAGATATCCAGACAGCATTTGATAAGGTGCTGCATCAAAGGTTATTGCAAAAAAATAAAAGCTCATGGTGTAGGGGATAACATATTGGTATGGATAGAAGATTGGTTAGCAAACTGGAAACAGAGAGTCGGCATAAATGAGTCATTTTCTGGTTGGCAAGATGTAATGAGTGATGTGTCACAGAGATTTGTGCTGGGGCCTCAACTTTTAACAATTTATATAAATGACTTAGATGAAGGCACTGAAGGTATGGTTGCTAAATTTGCTGATGACACAAAGATAGGTAGGAAAGTAGGTTGTGAAGAGGACATAAGGAGGCTACAAAGGGATATAGATAGGTTAAATGAGTGGGCAAAAATCTGGCAGATAATGTGAAAAAATGTGATGTTGTCCATTTTGGCAGGAAGCATAACAAAGAATATAACCCTAAACCCTAAATGGTGAGAAATTGTGGAGCTCTGAATTAGAACATAAAACATAAGAAATAGGAGCAAAAGTAGGCCATTCGGCCCCTCAAGCCTGTCCCATCATTCATTAAAATCATGGCTAATCTGCCCCAGATCTCAACTCCTCTTTCCTGCCAGCTCCTACTAGCACTCAACTCCCCAATATTTAAAAAATCTATCTACCTCCTCTTTAAATACTTTCAGTGATCTAGCCTCCACAACACTCTGGGTAGGGAATTCCAGATATTCACTACCCTCCGAGAGAAGAAATTCCTTCGCATTTCAGTTTTAAATGAGTGTCCCCTTATTCCGCAACTATGTCCCCTAGTTCCAGATTCCCCCACTAGTGGAAACATCTTCTCAACATCTACCCTGTCAAGCCTCCTCAGAATCTTGTACATTTCAATAAGATCACCCCTCATTCTTCTAAACTCTGATGAATAAAGGCCTAACCCGTTCAGCCATTCTTGATAAGTCAACCCCTTCATCCCAGGAATCAGCCTAGTGAATCTTTTTTGAACTGCCTCCAATACCAATATATCCTTTCTTAAATACAAGGACCAAAACTGTACACAGTACTCCAGGTGCAGCTTCACCAAAACCCTGTACAGTTGTAACAAGACTTCCCTATTTTTAAACTCCAACCCCCGAGCAATAAAATTCCATTTGCCTTCTTAATTACTTGCTGCACCTGCATGCTAACTTTTTGTGTTCCATGCACAAGAACACCCAGATCCCTCTGAGCTGCACGCTTTTGGGGTTTCTCTCCATTAAATAAGATTCTTCCTACCAAAGTGCAAGACCTCACACTTTCCTACATTAAACTTCATCTGCCAATTTTTTGCCCACTCACTCAACCTTTCTATACCCCCTTGCAGGTTCCTTATGTCCTCATCACAACATGCCCTCCCACCTATTTTTGTATCATCGGCAAATTTGGATATATTACACTTTGCCCCCTCCTCCAAGTCATTAATATAGATAGTCAATTATTTCTATTTGCGCTCTCAGTTCATCTGTTTTGATTCAAATGCTACGTGCATTCTGATAGAGCTTTTAGTTTTGTCCATTTATTATTTTTGTAACCTCTAGCCTTAGCTGTTGATTTACTCTTAGATTTGTATGCTCTGTCCCTTCCTGCCATAGTGTGTTTATCATTTCCCATATTAATACCTTGCTCTCTTGCCTTGTCTCTACTCCTTGATTACCTTATCTTCCCAAATTTGATCCCTTGCCCCCACTATTCAGTTTAAAACTCTCTCTACTTCCCTAGTTATGTGGCTCGCTAGAACACCGGCCTCAGCACAGTTCAGGTGTAGACCGTCCCAACAGTACAGCCACCACTTTTCCCAGGACTGGTGCCAGTGCCCTATGAACGGGAACCCACTCCTACCACACCAGTCTTTGAGCCATGCATTAATTTCTCTAATCTTATTTGCCTTATGCTAATTTGCACGTGGCTCAGGTAATAATAGAGATTATTACCTGAGGTTCTGTTTCTTAACTTAGTGCCTAAGTCCTCATACTGACTATGCAGAACCTCTTTCCTTGTCCTGCCTATGTTGTTGGTACCTACCTGGACCATGATGACTGGATCCTCCCCCTCCCACTGTAAATTCCTCTCCAGCCCTGAGCAGATGTCCCGAACCCTGGCACCGGGCAGGCAACACAGCTGTCTGGACTCTCACTCTTTGCTGCAGAGAACAGTGTCAATCCCCATAACTATACTGTCCCCTACTACCAATACATTCCTTTTTTCTCCCCCCAGTTGAACGGCTTTCTGTATCATGGTCAAGTAGCTCATCCACCCTACAGCCCCCACTCTTATCCAAACAAGCTGAAAGAACCTCAATTAAGAATAATAATTTAAAAGCAAAATACTGCAGATGCTGGAAATCTGAAATAAAAACAGAAAGTGCTGGAAATACTCAGCAGGTCTGGCAGCATCTGTGGAGAGAGAAGCAGACTTAACGTTTCAGGTCAGTGACCCTACATCAGAACTGGCAACTATTAGAAATGTAAAAGGTTATTAGCAAGTAAAGTGGGGGTGGGGCAAGAGATAACAAAGGAGAAAGTGTAGATAGGACAAGGTCACAGAATAGACCAGAAGAACCTCAAACCTGTTGGACAATCGCATAGGCTGAGGCTCCTGCACTCCTGCCCTCTGGGACGCCTTACCTGCCTCAGCTGCAGCCACACTCTCCTGTCTCTGACCACTGACCAAATCAGACGACCCTATCCGAAGGGGTGTGACCGCCTCTTGGTACAAAGTGTCCAGGTAACATTCCCCCTCTGTGATGTGTCGCAGGGTCTGCAGCTCAGCCTCCAGTTGAATGTCTCTGAGCCGAAGCTCTTCGAGCCGCAAATACTTACTGCAGACGTGTTTGCCCTGGATCACATTGGCATCCAGGAGCTCCCACATGCTGCAGCCATGACACGTCACCTGTCCTGCCATCGTTCATGTTTTTCAATCAACTAAATTATTTTATTCAATTATTTATTTTATTTCCGTTTATTATATATTTTATTAAGCTTACCACTAGTTCCTTTACTATTTTAAATGTTACGATTAGAATAGACCTTAATCACTTACCAGAGGATAGGCTGGAGGACAGAGGATAGGCTGGAGGACAGAGGATAAGCTGGAGGACAGAGGATAGGCTGGAGGACAGAGGATAGGCTGGAGGACAGAGGATAGGCTGGAGGACAGAGGATAGGCTGGAGGACAGAGGATAGGCTGGAGGACAGAGGATAGGCTGGAGGAATGATGACAGGCTGGAGGATAGAGGATAAGCTGGAGGATAGAGGATAAGCTGGAGGACAGAGGATAGGCTGGAGGACAGAGGATAGGCTGGAGGACAGAGGATAGGCTGGAGGATAGAGGATAGGCTGGAGGACAGAGGATAGGCTGGAGGATAGAGGATAAGCTGGAGGACAGAGGACAGGACTGGAGGATGGAAGACAGGCTGGAGGTTAAAGGACAGAGGACAGGCTGGAGGATGGAAGGTAGCCTCTCCCGCTCTCTTCAATGAAGCCTCTCTGCGCTCTTTTCAATGAAGCCTCGCACAGCACTCTTTTCAATGAAGCCTCGCACAGCACTCTTTTCAATGAAGCCTCTCCCGCTCTCTGCAATGAAACTTCCCCCCGCGCTCTGCTCTCTTTTCAAGGAAGACTCTCCCTGCTCTCTTTTCAATCAAGCCTCTCCCTGTTCTCTACGCTCTTTTTTCAATGAAGCTTCTCCCCACTCTCTGCGCTCTTTTTTCAATGAAGCCTCTCCCTGCTCTTTTTTCAAGGAAGACTCTCCCTGCTCTCTTTTCAATCAAGCCTCTCCCTGTTCTCTACGCTCTTTTTTCAATGAAGCTTCTCCCCACTCTCTGCGCTCTTTTTTCAATGAAGCCTCTCCCTGCACTTTTTTCAATGAAGCCTCTCCGTTCTCTACGCTCTTTTTTCAATGAAGCCTCTCCCTGCTCTTTTTTCAATGAAGCCTCTCCCTGCTCTTTTTTCAATGAAGCCTCTCCCTGCTCTTTTTTCAATGAAGCCTCTCGCCGCTCTTTTTTCAATGAAGCCTCTCGCCGCTCTTTTTTCAATGAAGCCTCTCCCTGCTCTCCGAGCTCTTTCAACAAAGCCTCTCCCCCCCGCTCTCTTCAAGGAAGCCTCTCCCCGCTCTCTTCAACGAAGCCTCTACCCCCGCTCTCGTCAATGAAACCTCTCCCCGCTCTCCAAGCACTTTGCAATGAAGCCTCCCCGCTCTCTTTTCAATGAAGCCTCTCCCCACTCTTTTCAATAAAGCCTGTCCCCACTCCCCGCGCTCTTCAATGAAGCCTCTCCCCACTCTCCCAGTTCTTTTCAATGAAGCCTCTCCCCACTCTCCTAGTTCTTTTCAATGAAGTCTCTCCCTGCTCTTTTCAATGAAGCCTCTCCCCACTCTCCTAGTTCTTTTCAATGAAGTCTCTCCCTGCTCTTCTCAATGAAGCCTCTCCCAGCACTCGGCACTCTTTTGAATAAAGCCTCTCCCAGCTTTCCGTGCTCTTTTCAATCATTAAGGATTCTTCTGGTTCCTCACCATGTATTTGTCAGGATACTGAAACCCAGCTTTCTTACAGTCCGCTCCTGGAGGCCCCACTCCCTGAGCCTACAGCCTTCAGCAGGGTCAGTGGTGGAGTTCCACAGCGGGAGTGATCCCCAGAATACCTGTCGGGATAGCACTCCCGTGGATGTTCCTCGTCGTGTATTTTTAGTTATCCTGGTGTCTAGCACTAACATCAATAAAACAGGGAATTCCTGGAAACACACTGCAGGTCCTCCTTTATCTGGAAATCAAATGTCTCTTGTATAATTGTACCAGCAGTTAACAGGCTCCTGTGAACTCCTCCATCTGCTATTTTAATGCAGACTTTAAGCAATTTATTTTAAACAAGTATATATTAAATGAGTTAACACAGTCATTTTCAGACCGGAAACTTAAACCTGCCGTTTCACTTTCAGTCAGGAACAGATCACAGTTTTACACTAGTCTCTGATTTGACAGCACGTTTCCAGCATTCACCGTTGTTCTTCCTGACTCTAAACACAGTTGTAAAGGAGCCTTCTGTTCCGTGCCCAGGAGCTCTGAACCATGGAAGAGAGCGGCTGGGACACATTTCTTACAGGCCTCAGGATTAACCCACATGGGGACTTTGCTGTCAGTGAAGAGAGACGAGAAAGCCCAAAGTGCCGTTTGTCCCTCTCAGTGTGATCCTGAAGGACTGTGTTCAGGGTGAAGTTCTGTTCCTGCCGTACGATCCTCGCTCCAGATTGTCCTTTCCGAGCTCCAGCCAGGTGATGCTAAACACTCAGGTGGGAAAGACAAAAATCTACAACAATGCATTTAAAACAAAACTGATTTATTTGACTTTTAAGCAGAATATTAAACTCCAGCCAAGTTATAGGGATTATTCACATCAGCAGAAACAAACCCCAACTTTCAGAATAGAAAAGTTATGTCACAGAAGGAGGCCATTCAGCCCATCATGTCCACACTGACCGTTAAAAGTTATCCAGCCTAATCCAACTTTCCAGCTCTTGGTCTGTAGCCTCGTAGGTTACAGCTCCTCAATTTCATATCCAAGTATTTTTTAAATGTGATGAGGGTTTCTGCCTCGATCACCCTTTCAGACAGTGAGTTCCAGACACCAACCCCCAACCCTCTGGGTGAAAAGATTTCTCAACTGTCTTCCAATCCTTCTGCCAATTACTTTAAATCTATGTCCCCTGGTTATTGACCTCTCTGATAATGGAAATAGCTCCTTCCTATCCACTCTATCTCGGCCACTCAATGTTATACACCTCAGCCTCCTCTGTTCCAAAGAAAACAACCCTAGCCTAACCAATCTTTCCTCACAGCTAAAATTCTCCAATCCTGGCAACATCCTTGTAAAGCTCCTCTGTACCCTCTCTAATGCAATCACATTCTTCCAGTAATGAGGTGACCAGAACTGCACACAGTACTCCAGCTGTGACCTAACCAGTGTTTTATACAGTTCCAGTATAACCTCCCAGCTCTTTTCTCCTGTGCCTCAACCAATAAAAGCAAACATCGCTCTTAATCACCTTATCTACCTGTCCAGCCACCTTCAGGAATTTGTGGACATGCAATTCTCAGCATACAACCATTTATTGTGTATTCCCTTGTCTTTTTCACCCTCCCCAAATGCATTACCTCACACTTCTCCGGATTGAATTCCATTTGCCATTTCCTGCCCAGCTGACCAGTTCATTGATATCTTGATTTTTTTTTAATTTAGAGATACAGCACTGAAACAGGCCCTTCAGCCCACCGAGTCTGTGCCGACCATTAACCACCCATTTTATAATAATCCTACACTAATTCCATATTCCTACCACATCCCCACCTGTGCCTATATTTCCCTACCACCTACCTATACTAGGGGCAATTGCTAATGGCCAATTTACCTATCAACCTGCAAGTCTTTGGCATGTGGGAGGAAACCGGAGCACCCGGAGGAAACCCACGCAGACACAGGGAGAACTTGCAAACTCCACACAGGCAGTACCCAGAATTGAACCCGGGTCGCTGGAGCTGTGAGGCTGCGGTGCTATCCACTGTGCCGCCCTGTGCAGTCTACAGCTTTCTTCCTCACTGTCAACCACACGATCACATTTTAACTCATCTGCAAACTTCTTAATCATGCCCCCTAAATTTAAGCCTAAATCATTGATATATACCACTGTGGAACCCCACTGGAAACAGGCTTCCAGTCATGATTCAGTTCTGGATGTGATTAACAGCAGCAACATCAGAATCCAACCCCTGCAGTCATTTGTGAACTCACTGGTGTTTCAGCGGGGTGGATGACTGAGTGAATCCCTTCCCACACATGGATCTTGTGAACAGCCTCTCCCACTGTGAACTCGCTGGTGTCTCAGCAGGTTGGATGAGTGAGTGAATTCCTTTCCACACTCTAAGCAGGTGAACGGCCTCTCCCCAGTGTGAACTCGCTGGTGTGTCAGCAGGTTGGATGAGCGAGTGAATCCCTTCCCACATTCTGAGCAGGTGAATGGCCTCTCCCCTGTGTGAACTCGGTGGTGTATCAGAAGTTGGGATGACCGATCAAATCCTTTCCCACACTCAGAGCAGGTGAATGGTCTCTCTCCAGTATGAAGGCGCTGGTGTGTCAGAAGGTTGAATGAAGTAGTGAATCCCTTCCCACACTCCGAGCAGGCGAACGGCCTCTCCCCAGTGTGAACTCGCTGGTGCGTCAGAAGGTGGGATGACTGAGTGAATCCCTTCCCACACTCAGAGCAGGTGAATGGCCTCTCCCCAGTGTGAACTCGCTGGTGTGTCAGCAGGCTGGATGAAGTAGTGAATCCTTTCCCACACTCAGAGCAGGTGAACGGCCTCTCCCCAGAGTGGGCACGCTGGTGTGTCAGAAGGTTAGATGACTGAGTGAATCCCTTCCCACACTCAGAGCAGGTGAACGGCCTCTCCCCAGTGTGAACTCGCTGGTGTTTCAGCAGGTGGGATAACTGAGTGAATACCTTACCACACTCTGAGCAGGTGAATGGCCTCTCCCCAGAGTGAGCTTGCTGGTGTGACAGCAGGTGGGACAACTGAGTGAATTCCTTCCCACACTCAGAGCAGGTGAACGGCCTCTCCCCAGTGTGAACTCGCTGGTGTGTCACCAGGCTGGATGAAGTAGTGAATCCCTTCCCACACTCAGAGCAGGTGAACGGCCTCTCCCCAGAGTGAGCTCGCTGGTGTTTCAGCAGGTGGGATGGCTGAGTGAATCCCTTTCCACACTCTGAGCAGGTGAATGGCCTCTCCCCAGTGTGAACCCGCTGGTGTTTCAGCAAGTTGGATGAACAGGTGAATCCCTTCCCACACTCAGAGCAGGTGAATGGTCTCTCCCCAGTGTGAACTCGCTGGTGTGTCAGCAGAGTGGATGAACAGGTGAATCCCTTCCCACACATGGAGCAGGTGAACGGCCTCTCTCCAGTGTGAGTGCGTCGATGAGTTTCCAGCTCACATGGGTAATTGAATCCCTTCCCACAGTCCCCACATTTCCATGGTTTCTCCATGGTGGGGGTGTCCTTGTGTTTCTCCAGGTTGGATGTTAAATTGCAGCCTCGTCTACACAAGAACACATGTATGGTTTCTCTCCGCTATGAATGGTGCAATGTGTTTTCCGGCTGTGTAACTGGATAAAGCTCTTTCCACATTCAGTGCACTGGAACGCTCTCACTCGGATATGTGTCTCGGTGCTTTTCCAGTCACACTGATGCTTGAAATCTTTTCGCACGGTCAAAATAGATAAACATTTCTCCTCCCACATTCAAAAGCCGATGATATCTGCATCCTGATGAATCGAGTGACTGTTAGATCTTGACATGATTTTTGGCTTGGCATTTCTCCCATTCTTATACCCTGTAAAAAGAGTTTACAAACACGATCGCTGTCAGTCAGGATAGAAATTCACAACATTCTCCCGTCCTGCTTCCGAGCCCAGGATGGTTGTGCATGCGCCCTCCTGCACATTCCCCTCCAATCTACCGCCCTTGACAAGAAAAGGAAGAGCAGTGTGTGTACCTGCCCTGATATCCCCCTCCCCAGGCCTGTCAGTCAAACCCCCCACTCCACAGCTCAGCCTATCAGCTTGCAGCTTCCTGCACCTTGAGCCAGCCCTGCCCAGGTGTGGCCCAGTCCAAGGAGAGTCTTTGTGGAACCAGGAAGGGGGGGAACCTCCTGCCCTGTGCTGTGTCCCAAATGGTTCCGCCCTTCCCTCCCCCAGGCCCCTTTGGAACTGAGATACGTTTCCCGATCGGTGCAAACGCGAGACCGGGAGCTTCTTATTAGGGATGTTGAACCCTCCACCCGGCGCCACTCACCAACTGCAGATGCGCTGCGCATACTCCAAAACACTCCGACCTCTGACCTGCCAGCTCACAATGGCCCGACCGATTGACGGCGGCTCCCGACCAATAGCAAGAGGGGGCGGGACAAGACAACCGTGGCACAAGTCCTGCCCCTCACTCGCTCCGATTGCTTGGAGGACCTCGGCCCGCCCGGTCCTCCAGTCCCGCCCCCGCTCTTCCTATTGGTCCTAAGCTGCCGTCAATCAGCCGGGAGGGCGGTGCGAACCGAGCATGCGTGGCCGGCAGGTTCTCGCAGGTGAGAGGGAGGCGGGTTAATAAAGCTCGGGGCTCGCAGGCTGCAGACACACCGAGTGCGGAGCCAGGAGATCACAACAAACAACAAGATCGACCCCCAGCCGTGGCTTCCACCGCTTCCCTCCGGCCCGAATCTCAACAGAGAGCAGAGACTGTCCCAAAATCCAGGAGAGGCAGGGAGCGTCTCTAAATGGAGGCGCAATGGAGACTGGTCAGGGAGCGTCTCTAAATGGAGGAGAAATGGAGACTGGTCAGGGAGCGTCTCTAAATGGAGGAGAAATGGAGACTGGTCAGGGAGCGTCTCTAAATGGAGGAGAAATGGAGACTGGTCAGGGAGCGTCTCGAAATGGAGACTGGTCAGGGAGCGTCTCTAAATGGAGGAGAAATGGAGACTGGTCAGGGAGCGTCTCGAAATGGAGGAGAAATGGAGACTGGTCAGGGAGCGTCTCGAAATGGAGACTGGTCAGGGAGCGTCTCTAAATGGAGGAGAAATGGGGCTGGTCCGGGAGCGTCTCTAAATGGAGGAGAAATGGGGACTGGTCAGGGAGCGTCTCTAAATGGAGGAGAAATGGAGACTGGTCAGGGAGCGTCTCTAAATGGAGGAGAAATGGAGACTGGTCAGGGAGCGTCTCGAAATGGAGACTGGTCAGGGAGCGTCTCTAAATGGAGGAGAAATGGGGCTGGTCCGGGAGCGTCTCTAAATGGAGGAGAAATGGGGACTGATCTGGGAGTACCTGTAAATGGAGAAGAAATAGGGGCCGGGTGGGTGGGGAGGCTTCAGAAACACCCCGTGTTGTTTGTAAATTTGTTTAAAATCTTAAAAATTTTAAATCTCCAGGTGCCACTTTTGCAGCTGTGGGGCTTTTTCTCGATGACAGGCCCAGGTTAACAGCCACCATCCCGGTAAAGGAGGGAAAGGATGAGGATTTTAAAATGTATGTACTGCTTAACTGGGGGCCTGTGTAGGCCGGTGAGCACAGTGGTGATGGGTGAACAGGACTTGGTTCGAGCAAGGACACAGGTAGCAGAGTTTTGGATGATCTCAAGTTTACGGAGGGTGGAACGTGGGTGGCCGGCCAGGAGTGTGTTAGAATAGTCAAGTTGAGAGGTAACAAATGCATGGATGTAAGTTTCAGAGGCAGATGAGCTGAGGCAGTGGCGAAGTCGGACGATTTTACTGAGGTGGAAATACGCGGTCTGAGTGATGGTGCCGATATGCAGTCGGAAGCTCGTCTTGGAGTCAAATATGACACCAAGATTATGAACGGTCTGGTTTAGCCTCAGACAGTTGCCAGGGAGAGGGATAAAGTAGGTGCCTAGGGAGTGGAGTTTGTGGCAGGAACTGAAGACAATGGCTTCAGACGTCCCAATATTTAATTGGAGTAAATTTGTGTTCATCCAGTACTGGATGTCAGACAAGTCAGGATGGTGTGTGACTTGGAGGTGATGATGTTCACATACACCTGCTGCCCTGGTCCTTCTAGATGCTGGAAGTTGAGGGTTTGGGAGGGTCTGTCAAAGTTCTGGTCGATTTGTAGATATATAAAATCCCTCTCCTCTCCCTGCCCCTCCAACCTCTCCCTCTCTCTCTCTCTCCTCCCATAGAGGGCAGAGTGTTGTGTAGGTCCAGACTGGGTGGCAGGTTCCCTTCCCTGAAAGATATTAGTGAACTAGTTGGGGTTGTCCGTCAATCCAGCAGCTTTCATGGTCACTTTTTGCGAGTGCCGGCCCCATAAATTACCAGATTCATTCAGCTCCATTTCACAACCTGCCTTTGTGTTTTTGTAGATTCTCGCACACGCTATTTTCTGTTCTGAATCAATTTCACAGGGTTTTAGAAGGGGAGGAATTGCAGCCGTGAAATGCAAAGCAAACATCAGATCATGATCTGAAGGAGTCGCCCAATTTATCATAACCCGAAAATCACCGTATTTTGAATATGAAAGGAAAAAGCACTGATCACAGTGGGGAGAAACTGTACACATGTTCTGTGTGTGAACGAGTTTCAGTTGATCATCTGGCCTGTTGAAACACAAGAGCAGTCACACTGGGGAAAAACCATGTAAATATGGGGACTGTGGAAAGGGATTGAATTATCCAGTTGAGCTGGAAACTCATCCACGCAGTCACACCCTGGAGAGGCTGTTCACCTACTCCGAGTGCGGGAAGGGATTCACTCAATCATCCGACCTACTGAGACATCAGCGAGTTTACACTGACCAGAGATCTTTTAAATGACCAGACTGTGGGAATTGCTATAAATGTTTGGCTGAACCAATGTCCCATCAACAGATTCACACTGACGAGAAACCATTCTGGGCAGCACAGTGGCGCAGTGGTTAGCACCGCAGCCTCACAGCTCCAGCGACCCGGGTTCAATTCTGGGTACTGCCTGTGTGAAGTTTGCAAGTTCTCCCTGTGTCTGCGTGGGTTTCCTCCGGGTGCTCCGGTTTCCTCCCACATGCCAAAGACTTGCAGATTGATAGGTAAATTGGCCATTATAAATTGCCCCTAGTATAGGTAGGTGGGAGGGAAATAGAGGGACAGGTGGGGATGTGGTAGGAATATGGAATTAGTGTAGGATTAGTATAAATGGGTGGTTGATGGTCGGCACAGACTCGGTGGGCCGAAGGGCCTGTTTCCGTGCTGTATCTCTAAACTATAAACTAAACTATAAACTAAACTATTCATGTGCGGTCACTGCAGGACTGGGTTCAGGCAATCACCTGATCTCACTGTACACTAATGTATTCACACTGGGGAGAGGCCGTTCACCTGCTCTTGTGTGGGAAGGAATTCACGACTTCATCCCACTTGCTGACACACCAGCGAGTTCACATTGGGGAGAGGCCGTTCACCTGCTCAGAGTGTGGGAAAGGATTCACTCAATCATCTGAACTGTTGCGACATCAGCGAGTTCACACTGACGAGAGACCTTTTAAATGTTCAGACTGTGGGAATTGCGATAAATGTTCTGCTGAACTGATGTCCCATCAACGTGTTCACACAGACGAGAGACCATTTTCAGGTGTTCTCACTGTGGGACTTGGTTCAGACGATTAGGCAATCTCACTGTACACCAGCGCACTCAAACTCGGGAGAGGCCATTCACCTGCTCAGAGTGTGGGAAGGGATTCACCCAGTCATCCGCCCTGCTGAGACACCAGCGGGTTCACACTGGGGAGAGGCCGTTCACCTGCTCAGTGTGGGAAAGAATTCACTCAGTCATCCAACCTGCTGACACACCAGTGAGTTCACAAGTAACTCAGGGATGAGAAATTTCTACCAAATAGCAGATTTCCAGCATTGGGGTTTCGGAAATCCACCATTGGTTTCTCCCTTTCCAACCTTCACCAAAAGACCGGCTTCACTGACAGTTCCAAGTTTTTTTTAAACCGGCCAATCACAAAATGCCCGGAGATCTTTTTTCCTGTTTTTAAGTTGTCTTTATTTTTTACAGCCTTCCACCTCAGTGGAAATGAACTTTAACCAGGAAAGGAAGTGGGTGGATCTGCATACTCCTTCACAACTTCTGTCTGTCAGCCTTCTGTGAATGGCCAAAAATGAGGTGTGTGTAAACACAGACCAATTCCCAATGTTTGTTTTAGTCTTTATGTGTTATTTTAGCAGAGACCACCTGAGAACTGACACAGCTCATTTGACAGCTTAAAATTAATGGTTCAGGATCAGTAGCTGGCAAGTCACTGGTCTGCAGCAAAAACTTTGGTCTGTCAATAGGAATTTGAAACTTGCTTCCATTTACACAGCAGTGTGTGTCTGAAGTAATTTCTGAAAACCCGGTAAAACTGGTTACTGCATTTGAGTATCCTGCAGTGAGCATGAACTGTATAAACGTAATATATCCTGTACTTTGCAGTAACTGAAGTGATCTGGAATTTCCACTTATCAGTTTGCTCAGGTGTATGGCTGAATTCCATTCATTGTTCATCTCCACTTTCACTGTCGACTGTCCCAGTCACACTGTAAACCTTGAGTCAGTGTGAAGCTGTCTTTTGCACCATAGTGATGCAAGACAAGGAGTATAACTCTGGCCATCTTTCTTCAATGTGTGGTTTGTCATTGCTTAAAATTATCTGGAAAAGGCTGTCCTGCACCACAAGTGCTGTGCATTGGCTACAGTGCAACTATCCTGTGAGCTCATTACAGTCATTATAAATGGTCACTGGGTTTCTGAGGCTGGTGGCACAATACTCTGTACATGTATGAATATGTATATACAGAGTGCTGCCTTTCTCCAAGCCAACACAATAGTTATGATTTTCAGCTCACCATGCTGTTAAATGCAGCTGCCACTGCACCAATTGATGCAGCAGAACAGGAGCCAGAAGTGTTCATCACTGTTGGGATATACAGCTGTCCATTGGACCTGCTGCATTGTCACAGGGCCATGACCAAACTTTTGAGCCTGATTTGGGGATGATGCAACAGCACCTCAAACTTGTTACTGTCGAGGTCGTCATCGTCGGCTGTCCCTCGATTCGAGGATGATGTCTACTCAGGGTCACGAATTTCTGCCATGGGTCTTCAGGTCACTGAACAGGCCGATTCTGCAGATCTTTGGTCACATGGGGCAGGACGTTCCACCAGGTAGTGGGACCCGGAGTGCAGGATTTTCTTCCTAGAAGTACAACACTAGTCTCATTACATTTTCACTGTCACTAGCAAGATCGGCAACAGTATTTACGTTGCTTAATATTTGGATGCTTTGGAGAGGAAAACTACATTTATAATTAGTTTTCATTAAGATTACAATGAGATCTGCACTGCAAACAAGATTATTTTAGTTTAGAATATAATGTGACTCATTTTTAAGTTATAAAATCTACCATGAGTCATGATAATTAAAAACAAGCATTCGATCTATCGAGACACCACATTTGCTAAAGTTACTATGGTATATTTTCCTCTTTTGCACTTGGAAGTAATTAATTGTCTAAAAGAGAGTTGATTATACAATGGACGGTAGGACCCTGGGAAGTACAGAGGGTCAGAGGGACCTTGGTGTACTTGTCCATAGATCACTGAAGGCAGCAGCACAGGTAGATAAGGTGGTTTGGAAGGCATATGGGATACTTGCCTTCATTAGACGGGGCATAGAATATATGAGCAGGGAAGTTACGATGGATCTGTATAAAACGCTAGTTAGGCCACAGCTGGAGTACTGTGTACAGTTCTGGGCACCACACTATAGGAAGGATGTGATTGCACTGGAGAGGGTGCAGAGGAGATTCACCAGGACGTTGCCTGGGCTGGAGCATTTCAGCTATGAAGAGAGACTGGATAGGCTAAGGTTGTTTTCCTTAGAGCAGAGAAGGCTGAGGGGGACCTGATTGAGGTATACAAAATTATGAGGGGCATTAACAGGGTAGATAGGAATAAACTTTTTCCCTTAGCGGAGGAGTCAATAACCAGGGGGCATAGATTTAAAGTAAGGGACAGAGGTTTAGAGGGGATTTGAGGAAAACATTTTTCACCCAGAGGGTGGTTGGAATCTGGAACACACTGCCTGAACCCTCACAACATTTAAAAAGTATTTAGATGAGCACTTGAAACGCCATAGCATACAAGGCTACGGGCCAAGTGCTGGAAAATGAAATAGAATAGATAGGTGCTTGATGGCCGGCTCAGACATGATGGGTCAAAAGGCCTGTTTCTGTACTGTATGACTCGATGGGTCGGGAGTATCACATGCTCCTAACAGAATGTATGTGATATTCCTGTCCATTTAAGTTAATGGACAGCAAATTGGACAGGCTGCATAACTGGTATACAATCCTCCCGACCTGGTTTTGCTTCCTGCTTCATTCAGGTGATTATGTCATAGCACAAAATAAGAAAAATGACCCCACTTATGTTCAAGTTTCTGGATTGTCAATGTCTCGTAAATGTTTACTTTTTATTAATTTATATACCTACTGATTTGTGTACATCGTTCACTGAGGTACCAGAACATGCCATCTGGTATGCTTAACTATATTACTTTCCATTAAAGTTGACACATCTTCACAGAACACCTTTTACATGAACAAGCTATAAATAGGCAGAAGCAGGACATTGAGATCATGAAACTCTGTAAAACCAATTATCAGCTGTCAGGTAAGTCTCATGAAATTGTATTCTGAGTACAGTGCAATTTTATTCATTACAGATGCAAAATTGTACAAAATTGCCATTACTCAACTAGTTTGCTTCAATAACAGTGCTGTAATTACAGGATTCTTTGTCAAAAAAATAATCAGACGCTTTTGTCTTCGTCCACTAATTTTCAGTCCTTTTGGTCTTTGGCCACTCTCACCCCTGCATTTGTTACTTGTTTTTGTGAAATACTCTCCCTATTAGTGCTCAACTGCTGGATAACTCTGATTACATTTCTATGTGTTTATACATGTCTATAAAGTGTCTGTGTGCCCAGATTTAACTAAGTTGTGATTTGTAACCAATAAATGATGTTTCGGGCATGACTTGTAGTCTGGTATCTTGGTGATTTGTCAAGAAAGATTTAATTCACTCACTCAGCAGCTTGAGAGGAACCAGACTGAGGTTTAATGAACATATGAAATAGGAGCTGGAGGAGGCCATTTGGCCCTTCGAGCCTGTTCTGCCATTCACCAAGATCATGGCTGATCTTCTACCTCAACTCCACCTTCCCGCACTATCCCCATATCCCTTAATTCACTCAGTACCCAAAAATCTATCAATCTCTGTCTTAAATATACTCAACGACTGAGCATCCACAGCTCCCTGGGGTAGACAATTCCAAAGATTCAGAATCCTTTCAGTGAAGAAATTTCTCCTCATTTCAGTCCTAAATGTCCGACCCCTTATCCTAAGACTCGGTGTTCTAGATTCCCCAGACAGGGGAAACATTTTCTCAGCATCTACCCTGTCAAGTCCCTTAAGAATTTATTATGGTTCAGTCAGATCACCTCTCATTCTTCTAAACTGCAGGGAATAAAGGCCTAGTCAACTCAATCTCTCCTCACGGGAGGAGATGGATCATAGTGGGGGTGATGTAGCAGAGTGGTTATGTTACTGAACTAGTAATCCAGCGGCCTGGACTAATGATGTAGCGACATGAATTCAAATCCTACCATGGCAGTTCAGGGATTTAAACTCAATTAATTAAATAAATCTGGGATAAAAAAGCTAGCATTAGTAATAGTGACAGTGAAACTACCAGTTGTCCTAAAAACCCACCTGGTTCACTAATTTCTTTTAGGGAAGGAAATCTGCCGTCCTTACCCGATCTGGCCTATATGTGATTTCAGATTCACAGAAACGTGGTTGACTCTCTATTAAATGGCCGGGGATGCGCAATAAGTGCTGGCCTTTCCAGCAGCGCCCACATTCTTTGTATAAATAGAACAATTGCCTGATCCCAGGACCCAGATTAGTGAACCTTTGTTGCATTCCCTCAAGGGCAAGTATGTCCCTCCTTAGGTAAGGAGACCAAAACTGCACACAGTTCTCCAGGTGGGGCGTCACCAATATCCTGTATAATTGTAGTTTGACTTCTTTACTTTCACACCCCAATCTCTTTGTAACAAAAGCTAACATACCATTTGCCTTCCTAATTGTTTGCTGTACCTGCATGTTAACTTTCTGTGATTCGTGTACAAGGACACCAGGTCCTTCTGAATGCAAACATTTCTCAGTCTCTCACCATTCATAAGAAAATCTTTTCTTTTGATTTTTTCTATCAAAATAGCTAACTTCACACTTCACCACATTGTATTCCATTTGCCACGTTCTTGCCCACTCACCCAACCTGTCTATATCCCTCTATATCAGCTTCTTTGTGTCCCCCTCACTGTTTTCTTTCCCATCTAACTTTGGAAATGTTACACTAAGTCCCCTCATCTAAGTCATTAATACAGATTGTAAATAACTGAAGCCCGAGTACTGATCCTTGCGGTACCCTGCTAGTTACAGCCTGCCAACCTGAAAACATCCCATTTATTCCTTCTCTCTGTTTTCTATCCATTAACCAATCCTCAATCCATGCTAACATATTACCTCAATCCCATGAGTCCTGATTTTGTGTAATAACCTCTGGTGTGGCACCTTATCGAATGCTTCTTGTTTCTTGAAAATCCAAATACACTACTGGTTTCCCCCTTATCCACCTTACTAGTTACATCCTCAAGAAACTATAACAGATTTGTTAAACGTGATTTCTCTTTCACAAATCCATGTTGACTGTGTTTAATTATATTATGATTTTCTAAGAGCCCTGTTACAGTATCCCTAATAATAGTTTCTAACATTTTTCCCATTACTAATGTTAGACTAACTGGCATATAGTTCCCCAATTTCCCTCTTCCTCCTTTCTTGAATAGCCAGGTTACGTTTGCTACCTTCCAATCCTTGGGAACTGTTCTAGAATCTATGGAATTCTGGAAGATCAAAGCCAACGCATCCACGATTTCTGCAGCTGCCTCTTTTGAAACCCAGCGATGAAGTTCATTGGGTCCAGGAGAATTGTCACCACTATTTCTTTACTTATACTAATTTCTTTCAGTTCCTCATTCTCGCCAGACTCTTGGTTCCCCATTATCTCTGGAATGTTTTCTGTGTCTTTTACCATGAAGACAGATACAAAGTATTTGTTTAATGTCTCTGCCATTTCCTTATTCCCCATTATAATTTTACCTGTCTCTGCCTCTAATAGGCCCACCTTTACTTTCTCTAATCTCTTCCTTTTTACATACCTGTAGAAACATTTACAATCTTTTTTAATGTCTCCTGTTAATCTGCGCTCATACTCTCCATTCTCTTTCCTGATCAATTTCTTGGGCTTCCAATGCTGAATTCTAAAATCCTCCCAATCCTCAGGCTCAATGTTCTTTTTGGTAACATTATAAGTCTCTTCCTTCAATCTAATACTATGTTTAACTCCTTTTGTTAGCTACGGTTGGTCCACTTTTTCTGTGGGTTTTTTGTGTCTTAAAGGAATTAACATTTGTTGCAAATTACATATTAATTCTTCAAATGATTGCCATTGCTTGTCTACTCTATATCTTTTAATGTAGTTTCCCAATCTATCACAGAATCACAGAATAATACAGTGCAGAAGAGGCCTTTCGGCCCATCGAGTCTGCACCGATGCATTAAATCTACTTTAGCCAACTCGCCCCTCATGCCTACAAAGTTTGCTTCGTTTAGGTGTAAGTTCCTCGTTTTGCCCTTAACTAAATCACTTTCAAATTCAATATTAAATTCTACCATATTATGGTTACACTTCCCTCGAGGCCCCTTTGCTACAAGGTTATTAATGACCCTTTCTCATTGTAAAATTAATTATTTCATCAAAGTGATGCATTTGAGTCTTAATTCAGCCAATGTCATCTCCCAATGGGTTTGTCCTGTCCTGTCAGTGCTGGGTCAGGGCTTGTCCAGCTCCAGCAACCCAGACAACAGGAGACTTATTTTACTCCGAGGGATGGTTTGTTTCTTGAGGTTAAGATTATCATTACAATGACAACACACACTGTGTCCACCCATTGTTCTCCCGGATGCACCATCACCTCACTGTTGGGATCATGTGTCTATGAAGGGGAGGTTGTTGTCCTGTCCAGACCATCCAGAATATCCTTGCTCCATAACTGACAGGAATAGAAGGTCCCGGGATTGTGAGAGGAGCCACAGGGCATCAATCTCAGTGCTCCTGTAAAACAGAGGAACACATGAGTAGGAGGAGGCCATTCAGCCCTTGAGCTTGTTCTGCTATTCAATTATATCATGACTGATCCATATTGCAACTGCCATTGCCCCTTTTCAATCCATATCCCTGTAACCTTACCCAATAAAAAATCATCAATCTCAAGTTTTGACAGTTTCCATTTAGCCCCATCCTCAGCAGCTTTTCGGGGGACAGTGTCCAGATTTCACTTCCCCTTTGTGTGAAGAAGTGCTTCCTGACAGCACCCCTGAATGGCCCAGTTCTAATTTTAATGTTGTGCCACCTTGTTCTGCACTGCGCCAACAGAGGAAATCATTTTCTTTATCAACCCTCTTAGATCCTTTAATCTTCTTCAATCCCTGAATTACATCGCCCCTTAATCGGGATACTCAATGGAATACAAGCCGAATCGATACGAGTTGTTCTCACAATATAACCCTTTTAGCCCTGATATCATTCTGGTTAACATGCACTGCACCCCCTGCACAGCTGATATACCTTTCCGGAGATGTGGTGCCCAGCATTGAACACCTTACTTCAGATGATGTGTAACCAGTGTTGCATATAACTGCAGCATTACTTTCACCTTTCAGATAAAGGCGAACATTCCATTAGATATTTTAATTATTTTTTATGCCAGTCCAGTAGTATTTAGTGAGTTCTGTACATGAAACCCTAAAGCTCTCTGTTCCTTCACAGATCCTAACTTTCAATCATTTAGAAAATATTATGATCCATCTTCCTTAGATCTAATTTACCAGAATGGTTCCAGGGATGGGAGATTTTAGTTATAAGGTTAGATTGGAAATGCTGGGTTTGCTGTCCTTAGGGCAAAGGAGATTGAGGGGAGATTTAATAGAAGTGAACAAGATTATGATAGGCAAAGATAAATTAGACAAGGAAAAACTGTTCCCATTAACTAATAGTACAAGGACTAGGGGACGCAGATTGAAAGTTTTGGGCAAGAAATGCTTCTTTCAGTGCCGTAAAGGAATCTATGACCCTAATATTAATGATCTCGCACTTCCCCACATTGAACTCCAGCTGTCACTGTTTTGTCCGCTCCTCAGTAAATCTTTCAATGTCCCTTTGCAATTTTTTTGCTCCCTTCTAGAATACTCAATGTGCCACCTAACGTAATATCGACAAGAAACTTGGATAAACAGCCCTCTATTGCTGCATTGAAGTAATTGATAAATAGAGTGGAAAACTGAGGCCCAGTACAGATCCCTGGGAGACACCGCCAGTCACATCCTGCCCACTAGAGTACATACCCAATACCCTACTCTCTGTCCCCAACCTCCGTCATAATCCTGTTGTTCTTCTTTTTGGGAAATATGCGGTGTATCTTTAAGACAGCAAAGGATCAGTATTACTTTAAGGCAGCCAGCTTCAGAAGCTACCGAGTAAAGGTGCATCTTGGTTTCACTGGATACAACCATTCAGAGACAGAAGACAGGACATACAATGTTGCATTTGACTTTTGAAAAACCTGGCTTTGCAGTGACAGTTGAGAGACACAAACAGCTGTGCCAACATGTACTGAAGGAAATAGGAGAGTGCTTTCGGTCTATTTAAACCCCATTTATTATACTCTCTCAAAGTTTCAAAGAAGCTTCAAGCCAGATTAATTTCTTCAAAGAAAATAACGAATTATTGAGCTGAATTCTCGCTGGAAAAATAATTTAATACTTTAACTACTGAACTGTAGTTGCTGTGTTCATCGCTGGAAAGAGGAGGAGTTTGGTGCTTCAGCTATTGAACTGAGTTGCTGATCAATGAAGAACTGTTTTCCTTTCCTCATCGGACCTTGGAAGATTGCGAATGGACTTTGAAGCAGAGGACTGTTCATCAGGAAGCGTAAATCTGAAAAGACATTACTGTTATTTCTATTTTTAGATATCGGTTTATGTTAATAATGTTTAAGATTTTTAGTTTTTTCTAATAAACTGTTAATTTGTTTCCATGCAGTCCCCCACCTGCCAAGAATGAGGCATATTAATTTTGTCATATGAACATTGATTTTAAACTGTTGCTGGAGTGAAGAAATGACTTGTTTGAAGATCACCAGGCACTGAGCTGGAAGGACATTTGCATACTAAGAGACACTGCTTGAGGAGACGAAGGACTATTTCCTGCTCCAATTAACCAAAATACATTTTGATCGCCAGACATTGAAGATGGAAGGAAGTGCATTCCAGGTCCTGCTAAGTTGATACAATCCACAGAGCCAGGACTGGTTAAACCAGCTGATCATATGACTAACTGTTTGGTCCAGGTTTTTTGAACTAGCCACAGGACAGTTTGAATTCAGAAGGCAGTGTGCAACTGAGGCTGGAACAAGGAAGTCTCTCTCTCTCTCGATTTCTCCCAAGCTACTAGACCCATGGAAGACACGGAAACCTCAAAAGAGAAAAGACCCCTACATTAGAAACAAGTTGGAGTATGAACTGAGCCCCAACGAATTGCAGGACGTACCAGCAACCAAAGACTCCACATTGAACTTAAAGGACTGTAACTACCAGATATTGCCTCAAACTTTTCCCCTTTATTCCTTTTACTTTTTCTGTTTCTATCTGCATGTGGCTTTATCACGTATGCATGCTAGTGTGGTCGTGTCGCATATTCGTAGTCATTAACCAGATTAGAGTTTAAGATTAATAAACTTCTACCTTTCTTGTTTAAATCTAAGGAAACCTGTTTGATTTCTTTGCCTTATAATTTTGGTTTGGTTCACCTCATTCAGGGGTTACTAGATTGTTCAATTAGTCTGTGGCTTTCTTTGATTTGGGAAAGCTTGAAGAGATACGTGATGCGACCTGTGCAGTGACGGGACTGAATTGACAGTGCATTGCTCCCACCACAATCAGAATCATATATTTTGATTGGGGGCTTTGTCTTGAGCAGTTGTGACATACACCTCCTAACCAATTCTATATCCAAGTCATAATTCTAATAATAATTCTAATTCTAATTCCATGCATGTTCCTTGTGCTAACAGTCGATTGTGTGGAACCTTATTGAATGCCTTCCAGAAATCAATATAAGTTACATCCATAGACATTCCCTGATGTACTATGCTAATGACCTCAAAAATACAACATGTTTAGTTAGACATGACTTAACCTTTTAGAAATCTAGCAACTACAGGCCAGTCAGTTTACCTTCAGTGGTGGGAAAACGTCTAAAAAGAATAATTTGGGACCAAATGAATAGTTAATTAAGGAAATTCAGCACAGATTCATTCAGGGAAAATCATGTTTAACTAATTTGCTGGAGTTTTTTGAAGACATAACAGAGAGGGTTGATGAGGGTAAGGCTGCTGTTGTGGTGTACATGGACTACCAAAAGGCATTTAATACAGTGCCACACAGAAGACTTGTGAGCAAAGTTATAGCTCATGGAATAAAAGGGACGGTAGCAGCATGGATGTGAAATTGACTGAGTGACAGAAATCAGACAGCAGTACTTAATGGATGTTCTACAAACATCCTTCCTGCGGAGGAAGGTCTGTACACACCAGATTTAGTTTTTGGTAATGAAGCTGGGCAAGTAGATGAAGTAACAGTGGGCGACCATTTTGGAGATAGTGATCATAATACAGAACGTTTTAGCATAATCACGGAAAAAGACAAATATAAGACAGGAGTTAAAGTTCTAAATTGGGGGAAGTCGAGTTTAATAAAATGGAGAGGCAATCTGGCGAAAGTGGACTGGACACAGCAACTGGAAGGAAAATAAGTGGCAAACCAGTGGGAGGCATTCAAAAGCGAGATTCTACAGGCACAGTGTAGGCATGTCCCCACAAAGATAAAGGGTGCTACGGCCAAATCTAGAGCCCCCTGGTTATCTAGAGGCTTACAGGGTATGTTGAAGCAGAAAAAGAAATCTTATGACAATCACAAAAAAATTAACACTTTAGAAAGCCTAGAAGAGTATAGAAAGTGCAGGGATGAAGTAAAAAATGAAATTAGAAAACAAAATGAAAAAATATCGGCAAGTAAAATCAAGGAAACTCCAAAGCTGTTTTATCAGTATATTCAGAGCAAGAGGAGAACTAAGGAAAGGGTAGGGCCTATCAGAGCTATACAAGGGAACTTACACATGGGTGCAGATGATGTGGGCAGGGATCTTAATGAGTTTTTTGCTTTTGTCTTCACAAAGAAGGATGATGTAAACATTGTGGTAAAAAAGGAGTGTGAAATATTAGATACGATGAGCATAATGAGAGAGAAAGTACTAGAGGGTCTGACATCCTTGAAAGTGGATAAATCACAAGGGCCAGATGGATTGCATCCCAGGTTGTTAAAGGAAGCCAGGGAGGAAATAGCGGATGCGCTGAGGATCATCTTCAAATCCTCACAGGATATGGGCAAGGTGCCAGAGAATTGGAGGTTTGCGAAAGTTAGACCATTGTTTAAAAAGGGTGCGAGGGATAGGCCAAATAATTATAGGCCAGTCAGTCTGACCTCAGTGGTGGGTAAATTATGAGAATCAATTCTGAGTGACAGGATAAACTGCCACTTAGAAAGACACGGATTGATCCGGGATAGTCAGCATGGATTTGTTAAGGGAAGGTCATGTCTTACTAACTTGATTGAATTCTTTGAGGAAGTAACAAGGAGGATTGATGAGGGTAGTGTAGTGGATGTGGTCTACATGGATTTTAGTAAGGCATTTGACAAGGTCCCACATGGCAGACTGGTCAGGAAAATGAAAGCCCATGGGATACAGGGGAATGTGTCAGGGTGGATCCAAATTGGCTCAGGGACAGGAAACAAAGGGTAGTATTCAACGGTTTTTTTGTGAATGGAAAGCTGTTTCCAGTGGTGTTCCACAGGGCTCAGTGTTGGGTCCCTTGCTGTTTGTGTTATATATTCATGATTTGAACTTAAATGTGGGAGGCATGATTGGGAAATTTGCTGAAGACACAAAAAAATTGCTTGTGTAGTTGATAGTGAAGAGGACAGCTGCAGACTCCAGAATGATATCAGTTGTTTGGGTGAGTGGGCGGAAAAGTAGCAAATGGAATTCAATCCAGGTAAGTGTGAAGTAATGCACTTGAGGAGGGCAAATAAAGTGAGGAATACACAATAAATGGGAGGATGTTGAGAGGGTAAGAAGAAGTGAGAGACCTTGGAGTGCATGTCCACAGGTCCCTAAAGGTGGCAGGACAGGGAGATAGAGTGGTGAAGAAGGCATATGGAATGCTTTCCTTTATTGGCCAAGGTGTAGAATACAAAAACAGGGATGTAATGCTGGAACTGTATAAAACGCTGGTTCGGCCACAGTTGGAGTATTGCTTACAGTTCTGGTCACAACTGCACAGGAAGGACATAGTTGCTCTGGAGAGAGTGCAAAGGAGATTTACAAAAATGTTGCCAGGGTCTTGAAAGTTGCAGCTATGAGGAAAGATTTGATAGGGTAAGGTTGTTTTCTTAGAACAGAGGAGGCTGAGGGGTGATTTAATTGAGATGTATAAAATAACGAGGGGCCTTGATAGAGTCGACAGGAAGGACCTGTTTCTCCGAGCAGGGAGGTCAATTACCGGGGGCACAGATTTAAGGTGATCGATAGAAGGATTAGAGGGGACATGAGGAAAAACTTTTTCACCCAGAGGGTGGTGGGTGTCTGGAATTCACTGCCAGGAATGGTGGTGGAGGCAGAAACCCTCAGTTTCTTTAAAAGGTACCTGGACATGCAGCTGAAGTGCTGTAACCTGCAAGGGTATGGACCAGATGCTGGAAGGTGGCAGTTAAGAGTCAACCACATTTCAGTGGGTCTGGAGTCACATATAAGCCAGATCGGGCAAGGACGGCAGATTTCCTTCCATGAAGGAAATTAATGAGCCAAGTGGGCTTTTAGGACAATCGGGTAGTTTCATGATCACCATTACTGATACCAGCTATTTTTATCCCAGATTTATTTAATTAATTGAGTTGAAATCCCTGAACTGCCGTGGTAGGATTTGAATTCATGTCTGCATCATTAGTCCATGCCTCTGGATTACTAGTTCAGTAACATAACCACTAAGTAGACTAGGTCTATATTCCCTGGGGTTCAGAAGAATGAGAGGTGATCTGCCTGCGACATAATAAATGTTTAAGGTTAGATACTGAGAAAATGTTTCCCCTGTCTGGGGAATCTAGAACACTGGGTCACAGTCTCAGGATAAGTGGTTGGTCATTTAGGACTGAAATGAGGAGAAATTTCTTCACTGAAAGGGTTGTGAATCTTTGGAATTGTCTACCCCAGGGAGCTGTGGATGCTCAGTCGTTGAGTATATTTAAGACAGAGATTGATAGATTTTTGGGTACTGAGTGAATTAAGGGATATGGGGATAGTGCGGGAAGGTGGAGTTGAGGTAGATGATCAGCCATGATCTTGGTGAATGGCAGAACAGGCTCGAAGGGCCAAATGGCCTCCTCCAGCTCCTATTTCTTATGTTCATTAAACCTCAGTCTGGTTCCTCTCAAGCTGCTGAGTGAGTGAATTAAATCTTTCTTGACAAATCACCAAGATACCAGACTACAAGTCATGCCCGAAACATCATTTATTGGTTACAAATCACAACCTAGTTAAATCTGGGCACACAGACACTTTATAGACATGTATAAACACAGAGAAATGTAATCAGAGTTATCCAGCAGCTGTGCACTAATAGGGAGAGTATTTCATAAAAACAAGTAACAAATGCAGGGGTGAGAGTGGCCAAAGACCAAAAGGTCTGAAAATTAGTGGCCAAAGACTAAAAATAAAACGTTCTTTTTAGAAGAAATCCTGTAATTACAGCACTGTTAATTAAACAAACTAGTTGAGTAATGGTAATTTTGTACAATTTGGCATCTGTAATGAATAAAATTGCACTGTACTCAGAATACAATTTCATGAGACTTACCTGACAGCTGATAATTGGTTTTACAGAGCTTCATGTTCTCAATGTCCTGCTTCTGCCTATTTATAGCTTGTTCATGTAAAAGGTGTTCTGTGAAGATGTGTCAACTTTAATAGAAAGCAATATATATATAAACATACCAGATGGCACATTCTGGTACCTTGGTAAGTGATGTGAGTAGTTATATAAATTAATAAAAAGTAAACATTTGAGACATTGACAATCCAGAAACTTGAACATAAGTGGGGTCATTGTTCTAATTTTGTGCTCTGACATAATCACCTGAATGAAGCAGAAAGCAAAACCAGGTAGGGAGGATTGTATACCAGTTATACAGCCTGTCCAATTTACTGTCCATTAAATTAAATGGACAGGAATATCACATACATTCTGTTAGGAGAAAGTGATACACGTGACCCAATTTTCTTTGACTATTAATTATCTTCCAGCGCAAAAGGGGAAAATAACCTCATGAACTTTCACAAATGTGGTGCCTCTATTGATAGAATACTTGTTTTTATATATCATGACTCATGATAGATTTTAGAATTTCAAATAGTCACATGATAAAAGATTCTAAACTATAAGAATCTTGTTTGCAGTGCAGATCTCATTATAATCTTAATGAAAACTAATTCTCAATGTGTTTTTCCTCTTCAAAGGGTCCAAACGATTATGCAATGAAAGAATTATACCAGATCTTGCTAGCAACAGTCGAAAAGTAATGAGACTAGTGTTGTCCCTCTAGGAAGAAAGTCATGCACTCCGGGTCCCACAACTGGTGGGACATCCTGCCCCATGTGGCCGAAGATCTGCAGGTCGAGAATCGGCCTGTTCAGTGACCTGAAGACCCATGGCAGAAACTCGCGACTTTGAGTAGACGTCATCCTCGAATCGAGGGACAGCCGATGACGACCTCTACAGTAACAAGTTTGAGCTTCTGTTGCATCATCCCCAAATCAGGCTCAAAAGTTTGATCATGGCCCTGTGACAATGCAGCAGGTCCAATGGACAGCTGTATATCCCAACAGTGAAGAACACTTCTGGCTCCTGTTCTACTGCATCAATTGGTGCAGTGGCAGCTGCATTTAACAGCAAGGTGAGCTGAAAATCATAACTATTGTGTTGGCTTGGAGAAAGGCAGCACTCTGTATATACATATTCATACATGTACAGAGTATTGTGCCATCAGCCTCAGAAGCCCAGTGACCACTAATAGTGACTGCAGAGAGTTCACAGGATAGTTGCACTGTAGCTGATGCACAGCACTTGTGGTGCAGGACAGCCTTTTCCAGATAATCTTAAGCAATGTCAAACCACACATTGAAGAAAGATGGCCAGAGTTATACTCCTTGTCTTGCATCACTATGGTGCAAAAGACGGCGTCACACTGACTCAAGGTTTACAGTGTGACTGGGACAGTAGACAGTGAAAGTGGAGATGAACCATGAATGGAATTCAGCCATACACCTGAGCAAACCGATAAGTGGAAATTCCAGATCACTTCAGTTGCTGCAAAGTACAGGATATATTAAGTTTATACAGTTCATGCTCACTGCAGGATATTCACATGCAGTAACCAGTTTGTGCAGGGTTTTCAGAAATTACTTCAGACACATACTGCTGTGTAAATGGAAGCAAGTTTCAAATTCCTATTGACAGACCAATGTTTTTGCTGCAGACCAGCGACTTGCCAGCTACTGATCCTGAACCATTAATTTTAAGCTGTGAAATGAGCTGTGTCAGTTCTCAGGAGGTCTCCGCTAAGATATCCCATGAAGGCAAAAACAAACATTGGGAATTGGTCTGTGTTTACACACACCTCCCTTTTTGGCCATTTACAGAAGACTGACACACTGAAGTTGTGAAGGAGTATGCAGTTCCACCTACTTGCTTTCCTGGTTGAAGTTCATTTCCACCAAGGTGAAAGACTATAAAAAAAAAAGACAACTTAAAAACAGGAAAAAAGACCTCCGGGCAGCTTTGTGTTGGCCGGCTTTAAAAAAAATTCAAAATGACAGTTCCATTTTAAAGTCAGTCTTTTGGTTCAGGTCAGAAAGGGAGAAGCCAATGGTGGATTTCCGAAACCCCAATATCGGAAATCCGCTATTTGGAGAAAATTTCTCATCCCCGAATTACTTGTGAACTCGCTGATGTTTCTGAAGGCTGAATGACTGAGTGAATCACTTCCCATGCTCGGACAGGTAAACGGCCTCTCCAGGGTGTGACTGAGTGGGTGAGTTTCCAGCTTAACTGGATCATTCAATCCCTTTCCACAGTCCCCAATATTTACATGGTTTCTTCCCAGTGTTACTGCTCTTGTGATTCAACAGGCCAGATGATCGGCTGAAACCTCTTCCACACACAGAACACGTGTACAGTTTCTCCCCACTGTGATCGGTGCTTTTTCCTTCCATGTTCAAAATCCGGTGATATTCGGGTTCCGATCAATTGGGCGACCCCTTCACATCCCGATCTAATGTTTGCTTTGCATTTCACGGCTGTAATTCCCCCGCTTCTAAAACCCCGTGAAATTGATTTAAAATGGAAAAAAGTGTAAGAACTCACAAAAACACAAAGGCAGGTTGTGAAATGGAGGTGAATGAATCTGGTAATTTATGGGGCCAGCACTGGGAAAAAGTGACCATGAAAGCTGCTGGATTGACGTACAACCTCAGCTGGTTCATTAATGTCCTTTAGAGAAGGGAACCTGTCACCCAGTCCAGACCTACACAAGACTCTGCCCTCTATGGAGAGGGAGAGAGAGAGCTGGGAGGGGCAGGGAGAGGAGAAGCGTTTTACATATATACAACTTGACCAGAACTTTGACAGAAACTCCCAAACCCTCAACTTCCATCATCTAGAAGGACCAGGGTATCAGGTGTATGTGAACACCTTCACCTCCAAGTTCCCCTCCAAGTCACACACCATCCTGACTTGTCTGACATCCAGTACTGGATGAACAGGAACTTTCTTCAATTAAATATTGGGAAGTCTGAAGCCATTGTCTTCAGTTCCTGCTACAAACTCCACTCCCTCGCCACCAACTCAATCCCTCTCCCTGGAAACTGTCTGAGGCTAAACCAGCCCATTCATAACCTTGCTGTCATATTTGACTCCGAGATGAGCTTCCGTCTGCCTATCGGTGCCATCACTCAGACCGCCTATTTCCACCTCAGTAATATCACCCGACTTCGCCACTGCCTCAGCTCATCTGCCTCTGATACTTCCATCCATGTATTTGTTACCTCTAAACGTGACTATTCTAACACACTCCTGGCCGGCCTCCCACATTCTACCCTCTGTAAACTTGAGATCATCCAAAACTCTGCTGCCTGCGTCCTTACTCGAACCCAGTCCTGTTCACCCATCACCTCTGTGCTCACTGGCCTACACAGGCTCCCAGTTAAGCAGCACCTCAATTTTAAAATCCTCATCCTTGTTTTCAAATCCCTCCATTCCCTCGCCCCTCACTATCTCTATAAATAACTAAAGAAATAACTAATGCCTGTAAAAATGGTACGGCAATTATCATGGGGGATTTTAATCTACATGTAGATTGGTCGAACCAGCTCAGTCAGGGTAGCCTTGAGGAGGAGTTCGTTGAGTGTATCCGTGATAGTTTTCGTGAACAGTATGTAATGGAACCGACGAGGGAGCAAGCTATCCTAGATCTAGTCCTGTGTAATGAGACAGGAATAATTAATAACCTCATGGTTAGGGATCCTCTTGGAAGGAGTGATCACAGTATGGTTGAATTTAAAATACAGATGGAGAGTGTGAAGATAAAATCCAATACCAGGGTCCTGAGCTTGAACAAGGGGGACTACAATAGAATGACGGAGGACTTGGCTAAAGTGGACTGGAAACAAAGATTTTACGGTGGGACAGTTGACGAGCAGTGGAGGACTTTCAAAGCAATTTTTCAAAGTGCTCAGCAAAAGTATATTCCAGTGAAAAGGAAGGACTGGAAGAAAAGGGGTAATCTGCCATGGGTGTCGAAGGAAATAAGGGAGGCTATCAAATTGAAAAAGAAGGCATACAAAGTGGCCAAAAGCAGCATGAAACTAGAAGATTGGGAAAACTTTAAAGGTCAACAGAAAGCTACAAAAAGAGCTATAAAGAAAAGTAAGATGGAACATGAGAAAAAACTAGCACAGAATATAAAGACAGATAGCAAAAGTTTCTATAAATATATAAAACGAAAAAGAGTGGCTAAAGTAAACGTTGGTCCTTTAGAGGATGAGAAGGGGAATTTAGTTATGGGAGATGATGAAATGGCCGAGGCATTGAACAGGTATTTTGTATTGGTCTTCTCAGTGGAGGACATTAATAACATGCCAGTAATTGACAAAGAGACGAACGTAGGTGAGGACCTAGGAACAAACATAATTACGGAAGAGGTAGTGTTGGGCAAGCTAATGGAGCTAAGGATTGATAAGTCTCCTGGCCCTGATGGAATGCATCCCAGGGTACTAAAAGAGATGGCGGGAGAAATAGCAGGTGCACTGACGGTAATTTTCCAAAATTCGCTGGACTCTGGGGTAGTCCCAGTTGATTGGAAAACAGCAGATGTGACGCCACTGTTTAAAAAGGGAGGTAGACAAAAGATGGGGAATTATAGACTGATTAGCTTAACCTCTGTAGTGGGGAAGATGCTTGAGTCTATTATCAAGGAAGAAATAGCAGGGCATCTCGATAGAAATTGTCCCGTTGGGCAGACGCAGCATGGGTTCATGAAGGGCAGGTCATGCTTGACAAATCTCTTGGAATTCTATGATGACATTACGAGCAAGGTAGACAATGGGGACCCAGTGGATGTGGTGTACCTAGATTTCCAAAAGGCCTTCGACAAGGTGCCGCACAAGAGGCTGCTGCATAAGATAAGGATGCATGGCGTCAGGGGTAAAGTATTAGCATGGATAGAGGATTGGTTGACTAACAGGAAGCAGAGAGTGGGGATAAATGAGTGCTATTCTGGTTGGCAATCAGTCACTAGTGGTGTGCCTCAGGGATCGGTGTTGGGACCACAATTATTTACAATTTATATAGATGATTTGGAGTTGGGGACCACGTGTAGGGTGTCAAAGTTTGCAGATGACACTAAGATGAGTGGCAGAGCAAAGTGTGCAGATGACTGTGAAACTTTGCAGAGGAACAGAGATACATTGAGTGAGTGGGCAAAGGTCTGGCAGATGGAATACAATGTTAATAAATGTGAAGTCATTCATTTCGGTAGGAGTAACAGGAAAAAGGATTATTACTTGAATGGTAAAAAGTTGCAGCATGCTGCTATGCAGAGGGACCTGGGTGTCCTTGTGCATGAATCGCAGAAGGTTGGTCTGCAGGTACAGCAAGTAATTAGGAAGGCAAATGGAATTTTGTCCTTCATTGCTAAAGGGATTGAGTTTAAAAGCAGAGAGGTTATGTTGCAGCTGTATAAGGTACTGGTGAGGCTGCACCTGGAGTACTGTGTGCAGTTTTGGTCTCCTTACTTGAGAAAGGATATACTGGCACTGGAGAGGGTGCAGAGGAGGTTCACTAGGTTGATTCCGGAGTTGAGGGGGTTAGCTTATGAGGAGAGACTGAGTAGATTGGGATTATATTCATTGGAGTTCAGAAGAATGAGGGGGGATCTTATAGAAACATATAAAATCATGAAGGGAATAGATCAGATACAAGTAGAGAGGATGGTTCCACTGGCAGGTGAAGCTAGGACAAGAGGGCATAGCCTCAAGATTAGAGGGAGCAGATTTAGGACTGAATTAAGAGGGAACTTCTTCACCCAGAGGGTTGTTAATCTATGGAATTCCTTGCCCAGTGAAGTAGTTGACGCTTCTTCAGTAAACGTCTTTAAAGCTAAGGTAGATATCTTTTTGAACAATAAAGGAATTAAGGGATACGGTGGGAGCGCGGGTAAGTGGATCTGAGTCCACGAAAAGATCAGCCATGATCTTATTGAATGGCGGAGCAGGCTCGAGGGGCCGGACAGCCTACTCCTGCTCCTAGTTCTTATGATCTTATGATAATCTCCTCCAGTCCTACAACCCTCCGAGAGATCAGGGCTCATCTAATTCTGACATCTTGAGCATCCCTGATTTTCATTGCTCCACCACTGGTGACCGTGCCTTCAGCTGCCAAGGCCATAACCTTTGGAAATCCCTCCCTAATCCTCTCCGCCTCTCTACCTCACCTTCCCTGATTCAGACACTGATTAAAACCCACCTCTCTGATCAAGCTTTTGGCCATCTGCCCAATACCTCCTGATGTGGTTCAGTGTCAAATGTTACTTTATAAACACTCCTATGAAACACCTTGGAACATTTTATTACATTAAAGGCGCTATATAAATACAAGTTGATGTTAACTTGGACATATATCACCCATTCCTTCATCATCACTGGGTGAAAATCCTGTAACTCCTTCCCTAACACCATTGTGGGAGCACCTTCACCACACGGACTGCAGCGGTTCAAGAAGGCGGCCCACCATCACCTTCTCAATGGGCAACTGGGGATTGGTAATATATGCTGGTCTGGCTAGTGACATCCATATCCCAAGAATGAAGTAAAAAAATCTGTAAATATAAAATGGATTAAAAGCATCTACAGAAATACTTGTTAATAAAACAATACTCTTCTGGGTTGACTGGTTGGTCTCCGTTTAGCAATCTCATCTCCCCTGGAATCTACCTCCCTTCACAGTCTCACATTGGAAATTGCTGGACCCGACTGGGCTCAAAGTTCTCGGAATTAAACCCAGCAGCTTCTCCTCCATCTCCACTCCAGATCAAATTGATGCAACAAAAAAGACCTAAACAGGAGGTCAGGGGCCAACTTCCGCATCCAAACTGGTTCTTAATTGGTCTGTCTGTGTTTCTCGACTCACTTCTGTGAACAACGCCTGCAATAAATACTGCAGATGCTGGAAATCTGAAATAAAAGGAGAAAATACTAGAAATACTCAGCAGGTCAGGCAGCATCTGTGGAGAGAGAAACAAAGTTAACGTTTCAGGTGCATCGAACCACCAGAGCCTGCAGCCTGGAACTCGGAGTGGGAGAAGGAGGAAGATTGAGGAGGGTCAACATAGTCCAACACTCACAGCAACCTACAATCCACCGACATTACCGGGATAGGGAGACAGAGTTCAGAAACACTCAGCATCACGACTCCAGTAAAACATCGCAGGAGGAAAAGGGGGAGCAGTGTGTGTACCTGCCCTGATATCCCCCTCCCCAGGCCTGTCAGTCAAACCCCCCACTCCTCCCAGTCCACAGCTCAGCCTATCAGCTTGCAGCTTCCTGCACCTTGAGCCAGCCCTGCCCAGGTGTGGCCCAGTCCAAGGGGAGTCTTTGTGGAACCAGCGAGTGGGGGAGGGGGGACCTCTTGCCTTGTGCTGTGTCCCAAATGGTTCCTCCCTCCCTCCCTCCCCCAGGCCCCTTTATAACTGAGCTCAGTTTCCTTTAAAGTTTTGTCCTTTGATCTTACAGTTTATTAATCTTTAATTCCTCCAAAAGAGCTGGAAATCTGGCAGCCGTTAAACTCGGGCCTGTCACCGGGAGAAGCTCAGTGCAAACGCGGGACCGGGAGCTTCTTATTGGGGGTGTTGAGGCCTACACTGGGTGTTTCTGAAGTCTCCACAGTTTCTCACCCACTGAGGATCGAACCTGACCGCCTCCGTCCAACTCCAGCACCCGCACTGCTGATGCTCCAGTCACAGCCTGGTACCACGCCTGAGGATAGGGCACATTCTGACCCCCATGGGAATGCTTGGTAACAGCTCCGCCATTGAAAGGCCATATTGTGAATGCAAAGTGATGGTTCTGTGATTCAACTGAAATTGCAGCCAAATATTAAATTAATAGTCAATTAATACAGAAGCTCAAGTGATGGCTTTTGTAAACTCCTTTACATTGGGGCCTGGGGCTGCACTCAGTGTGTGTGAAACTCGTGTTGCTTCAGGGTATATGAACCCGCTCCCTCCAGCCTCCTCTTTCCATTTCCCACACATTTTCTCTAACTCCTACCCAGAAGTACGATATGGTTCCCCTTGTCCTCACCTTCCACCCCACCAGCCTCTACATTCAACGCAGTATCCTCCATCATTTCCCACACCTCCAGTGTGATGCCACCACCAAACACATCTTCCCCTTCCCTTTCAGTGCTCTGCAGAGACTATTTCCACTGCGATGCAATGGTCTGAATCTCTATCACATCCAACACCTCTCCGCCTCCCATACGAGCACAGGAGATGTAACACCTGCCCTTCTACCTCCTCCCTTCTCAATGTCCAAGTCCCCAAACACTATCTCAAGATGAAACAGCCATTTACTTGTACTTCTTTAAAGTTAGTATACTATATGCACTGCTCATGAGGCAGTCTCCTCTAAACCATAAGAACTAGGAGCAGGAGTAGGCAATTCAGCCCCTCGAGCCTGCTCCGCCATTCAATACGATCATGGCTGATCTCATCTTGGCCTCAACTCCACTTTCCTGCCCGTTCTCCATAACCCTTCAACCCATTTCTAATTAAAAATCTGTCGATCTCCTCCTTAAATTTACCCCATGTCCCGGCATCCACCGCACTCTGGGGTAGTGAATTCCACAGACTTATGACCCTTTGAGAGAAGTAACTTCTCCTCCTCTCTGTTTTAAATCTGCTACCCCTTATCCTAAAACTATGACCTCTTGTTCTAGATTCCCACAAGAGGAAACATCCTCTCTACGTCTACTTTGTCAATCCCCTTAATCATCTTATATACCTCAATTAGATCTCCTCTCATTCTTCTAAACTCGAGAGAGTAAAGGCCTAAACTGCTCAATCTCTCTTCATAAGACAAACCTCTCATCTCTGGAATCAATCTAGTGAACCTCCTCTGAACTGCCTCCAATGCAACTACATCCCTCCTCAAGTAAGGGGATGAAAATTGTACACAATACTCCAGGTGAGGTCTCACTAATGCCTTGTACAGTTGCAGCAACACTTCCCTACTTTTATACTCTATTCCTTTAGCAATAAATGCCAAAATTCCATTTGCCTTCCTTATTACCTGCTGCACCTGCATACTAGTTTTCTGCGATTCATGCACAAGGACACCCAGATCCCTCTGCACCGAAGCACTCTGAAGTTTCTCTCCATTTAGATAATAATTTGCCTTTTTTTCTGCAGACCAAAATGGATAACCTCACATTTATCCACGTTAAACTCCACCTGCCAAATTTTGGCGCATTCACCTAACCTATCCATATCAATTTGTAAATTTCTTATTTCTTTATTACAACTTACTGTCCCACCTATTTTAGTGTCATCTGCAAATTTGGCTATAGTACCTTCTATCCCTGCTTCCAAGTCATTAATATAGATTGTAAATAGTTGTGGACCGAGGACCAAACCCTGTGGCACCCCACCAGTTACACCTTGCCAACCAGAAAAGGACCCATTTATCCCGAATCTCTGTTTTCTGTTGGTTAGCCAATCCTCTATCCAAGCTAATAAATTGCCCCTAACCCCATGTGAACTTACCTTGTGTATTAACCTTTTGTGCGGCATCTTATCAAATGCCTTCTGGTAGTCCAGATATATTACATCTACAGGATCCCCATTATCCACTTTGCTTGTTACAGCTTCGAAGAACACCAGAAGATCAGTCAAACACGATTTACCCTTCATAAAACCATGCTGACTCTGATGGATTGCGTTTTGACTTTCTAAATGTCCTGTTATTACTTCCTTAATAATGGATTCTAACAATTTCCCAACCACAGATGTTAAATTAACTGGTCTATAGTTTCCTACTTTTTGCCTCCCTCCTTTTTTGAATAAGGGCATTACGTTAGCTTTTTTTCCAATCCACTGGAACCTTTCCCGCATCCAGGGAATTTTGGAATATTATAACCAATGGATCCACTATCTCCGTTGCCACTTCCTTTAAGACCCTAGGATGTAGGCCATCAGGCCCTGGGGACTTGTCTGCCTTCAACCCCAATAGTTTGCTCAGTACTTTTTCCCTAGTGATGATGATTGTTCTCAGTTCCTCCCTTTCTATAACCTCTGCATTACTTGTTACTATTGGGATGGTGCTAGTGTCCTCCACCGTGAAAACTGAGGCAAAATACTGATTTAGTGTCTGTGCCATTTCTGTGTTCCCCTCTATTAACTCCCCAGTCTCATCCTCCAAGGGACCAACATTCACTTTAGCTACACTCTTCCCTTTTATATACTTATAGAAGCTTTGCTATCCATTTTTATATTTTGCACTAGTTTTCTTGCATAATTTACCTTTGCTCTTTTTAGTACTTTTTTAGTAACCCTTTGTTGACCTTTAAAGGTTTCCCAATCTTCCAACCAGCCACTGGCCTTTGCAATATGGTATGCCTTAGTTTTTGTCTTTATGTTATCCTTAACTTCCTTGCTTAGCCATGGATGTTTTTCCCCCTTTACAATCTTTCTTCCTCTGTGGAATATATTTTAGTTGGGAGGAATTGAATATCTCCTTAAACATCTGCCACTGCTCGTCAACTGTCCTAACTTTTAGTCTTCCTGCCCAGTCCACTAGGGTCAAATCTGTCCTCATGCCTATGTAATTGCCTTTGTTTAACTCCAGAACACTAGTGTGGGACTCCAGTTTCTCGCCCTCAAACTGTATTTGAAATTCTAGATTGCTATGATCACTCTTCCCTAGATGATCCTTAACTATGAGATCATTAATTAATCCCACCCCATTACACAATACCAAATCTAGAATAGCCTGCTCCCTGGTTGGTTCCACAACATATTGCTCCAAAAAACAATCTCTAATACAATTCAATGAACTCTCCCTCGAGGCTACCCTTGCCAATATGATTAATCCAGTCTATATGCACATTAAAATCACCCATGATTATTGTCATACCTTTCTTACAAGCCCTCAGTATTTCCTGGTTTATACTGTGCCCCACTGTGGAAATCCTGTTTGGGGACCTATAGAATACTCCCACCAGGGTCTTCTTTCCCTTGCTATTTCTTACTTCCACCCAGACTGATTCTACATCTTGCTCTCCAGTGCCTGCATCATTTCTCACTACAGCACTGATCTCTTCCTTTGCTAACAAAGCTACACCACCTCCTTTTCTTTCCTGCCTATCCTTCCGAAATACTGAGTACCCTTGGATATAAAATGGGGAGATAAAAGCAGATTAGGAGACCACTTTGCAGAACATCTCCATTCAGACTGTAAGTATGATCCTGAGCTCCTGATCACCTGTCATTTTAATTCTTCATCTTGCTCCCATGCTGACCTCTCTGTCCTCAGCCTCCTACACTGTTCTAATGAAGCTTGAGAAACAGCCCCTCAGCTTTCGATTAGGCACTTTACAGCTTTCCAGACTCAACACTGAGTTCAACAGTTTCAGATAATAATCACCACACAGTTGGGAATGGTCCTGCTATTCCCATTTAAGCCTCTCTGAACCCATCTTTTTTACTAGTACCATTAATATCTGCTTTAGCCTTTTTCTGGGTGGCAGGCAGTGATTAGTGGGGTACTGCAGGGTTCAGTGCTTGGGCACCAGATATTCACAATATTTTTAATGACTTGGGTGAGAGACCTAAATGTAACATTTCCAAGTTTGCAGATGACACAAAGCTGGGGGGTGGAGGGTGGGGTGTGTGTGTGGGGGGGGGGGGGGGGGGTGGGTGGATGGGGAATGTGTGCTGGAAGGAGGATGTTAAGAGGCTCCAATGTGATTTGGACAAGTTGGGTGAGTGGGCAAATGCATGGCAGATGCAGTAAAACGTGGATAAATGTGAGGTTATCCACTTTGGTTGTAAAAACAGAAAGGCAGATTATCTGAATGGTGATAGACTGAGAAAGGGGGAGGTGCAATGAGACCTGGGTGTCCTTGTGCCCCAGTCGCTGACAGCAAGGTGCAGCAAGCAGTTAGGAAGGTGAATGTTATGTTGGCCTTCATTGCAAGAAGATTTGAGTACAGGAGCAAGGATTTCTACAGCAGTTATTTGAGGAAGGATATTCATGCCATGGAGGGAGTGCAAAGAAGATTTACTGGGCTGATTCCTGGCAGGATTGACGTTTGAGGAGAGATTGGGTCGACTAGGTCTTTATTCACTAGACTTTAGAAGAATGAGAGGGGATCTCATAGAAACCTATAAAATTCTAACAGGATTAGACAGGCTAGATGCAGGGAAATGGACAGGGCGTGAAAGAGAGAATCAGAAAGAACATACAAATATGACCATATGAATTAGGAGCAGGAGTAGGCCATTCAGCCCTTCGGGCCTGCTCCACCATTCAATAAGATAATAGCCGACCTGGTTGCCTTCTCAACTCTACTCTCCCCTCTGCTCCCCATAACCCTTGACTTCCTTGTCAATCAAGAATTTATCTAACTCAGTCTTTAAAAACTCCAGTGGATACAGACCCAACCTGTCCAACATTTCCTCATAAGATAACCCCTTCATCCCAGGAATCAGTTCTCTGAACTGCTGCAAATGCAATTATATCCTTTCTTAAGTAAGGAAACCAAAACAGTATGCAGTATTCCAGAATAAAAGCAAAATACTGCGGATGCTGGAAATCTGAAATAAAAACAAGAAATGCTGGAATCACTCAGCAGGTCTGGCAGCATCTGTGGAAAGAGAAGCAGAGTTAACGTTTCGGGTCAGTGACCCTTCTTCGGAAGAAACGTTAACTCTGCTTCTCTTTCCACAGATGCTGCCAGACCTGCTGAGTGATTCCAGCATTTCTTGTTTTTATTGCAGTATTCCAGATGTGGTCTCACCAACATCCTGTATAACTGCAGCAAAACTTCCCTACTTTCATATTCCATTCTCCTTACAATAAACTACAACATTCCATTTGTCTTCCTAATCACCCACTGTACCTGCATACTAGCTTTGTGTGAATTATGTATTCGGACACCCAGATCCCTCCGAAGTTCCGAAGAAGGGTCACTGACCCGAAACGTTAACTCTGCTTCTCTTTCCACAGATGCTGCCAGACCTGCTGAGTGATTCCAGCATTTCTTGTTTTTGTTTCAGATTTCCAGCATCCGCAGTATTTTGCTTTTATTCCATTTATACCTACTCTCTGTTTCCTGTTGATTAATCAATCTTCTATCCATGCTGATATGTTACCCCCTACAACATGTGCTCTTATCCTGTGTAGTAACCTTTGATGTGGCACCTTATCAAATGTCTTTTGGAAATCAAAGTACAGCACATCTACATGTTCCCCTTTATCCAGCTTGCTGGTTGCTTCCTCAAAGAACTCTGATAAATTGGTCAGCAACGATTTCCCCTCCACAAAACCATGTTGACTCTGCCTGAACACATTAAGAGTTTCTATGTGCCCTACTATAACCTCCATAATAATGGATTCCAGCATTTTCCCTATGACAGATGTTAGGCTAACTGCCCCCTATTTTCCTGCTTTCTGTATCCCTCCTTTCTTGAATAGAGAAGTTGCATTTGCTATTTTCCAATCTGATGGTACCTTTTTTGGAAATCAAGGGATATGGGGAGTGAGCAGGAAAGTGGAGCTGAAGCCCAAGATCAGCCATGATCGTATTGAATTACAGAGCAGGCTTGATGGTCCATATGGTCTACTCCTACTCATATTTCTGATGTTCTTGTGAGGACAGAATTGAGTGAGGGAAAATTAAACAGAGGAGAATCACAGAAAGTAGTGATAGGAACTGAGAGCAGAAGGCCGAGATACTGAGACAAAGGAAAATACGGTGTGACGCAGTGGTTAGCACTGCAGCCTCACAGCTCCAGCGACCAGGGTTTGGTTCCGGGTACTGCCTGTGTGCAGTTTGCAAGTTCTCCCAGTGACCTGCATGGGTTTCCTCCGGGTGCTCCGGTTTCCTCCCACATGCCAAAGACTTGCAGGTTGATAGGTAAATTGGCCGTTGTAAATTGCCCCTAGTGTAGGTAGGTGGTAGGAAAATTTGAGGGAAGGTGGGGATGGGAGAGGGAAATGGGATTAATGTAGGATTAGTATAAATGGGCACAGACTCGGTGGGCTGAAGGGCCTGTTTTGGTGCTCTATGACTGTGAATGCTGGAAATCTGAAATAAAAACAGAAAGTGTTGGAACTTTGGCAACATCTGTGTTTGTTGTGACCTCGCTGTTTAGATTGTCTCCTGGCTCCGCACTCGCTGCATCTGCAGCCTGCGAACCCCGGGCTTCATTTACCCGCCTGCTGGAACCACTGCCCCTCAGGCCCGGCCACCACGCATGCCCAGATCACGCCTCCCGCCCGCCCGCCCGCCCGCCCGACTGATTGACAGCGGGCTGCGGACCAATGGCAAAAGCGGATTGGGGACCGGAGCGGGCTGTGGGCCCTCCAACCAATCGGAGCAAGTGAGGGGCGCGGCGAGCGGCAAGGCGCTGGCCGCCTCCCCCACGCGCCCCACCTCGAGTCCCGCCCCCTCTTTGTATTGGGCCGGAGTTGCCGTCAATCCAATGACGTACCGCTGCCAGCACAGAGCTCGCTGGGCGAGACCGCGAGGGGGAAGTGTTTGGAGCGTGCGCAGTGTGAGACGCTTTTGCAGTCGGTAAGTGGCGGCGGAGGGAGCGGTGGAGCTGGCGGGCGGGGAGGCTTCAGAAACACCCGGTGTAGGCCTCAACACCCCCAATAAGAAGCTCCCGGTCCCCGCGTTTGTACCGAGCGGGGCTTCTCCCGGGGTTAACGGCCGCCAGATTTCCAGCTCTTTTGGAGGAATTATGTTGAGTTGTACATATATAAAATCCCTCCCCCTCAATCTCCCTCTCTCACCTCCCATAGAGGGCAGAGTCTTGTGTTGCTCCAGACTGGGTTCCAGGTTCTCTTCCCTGAAGGACATTAATGAACCAGTTGGGGTTCTCAGTCAATCCAGCAGCTTTCATGGTCACTCTTTCCTAGTGCTGGCCCCATAAATTACCAGATTCATTCAGCTCCATTTCACAACCTGCCTTTGTGTTTTTTTGGGTTTTCTCACCCTCTGCTTTTTCTGTTTTAAATCGGTTTTAGAAGGGGAGGAATTGCAGCCGAGAGAGGCAAAGCAAACATCAGATCTGGATCTCAATGAGTCGTCCAATTTAGCGTAACTCGAATATCGCCGGATTTTGAACATGGAAGGAAACCGCATGGTTCACAGTGGGGAGAAGGTGTACACGTGTTCTGTGTGTGGACGAGGTTTCAGCCGCTCATCTGGCCTGTCAAGACACAAGCGCAGTCATGCTGGGAAGAAGCTGTGGCAATGTGGGGACTGTGGAAAGGGATTCAATTACCCATCCGAGCTGGAAACTCATCAACACACTCACACCGGGGAGAGGCCGTTCACCTGCTCCGAGTGTGGGAAGGGATTCATTAATTCATCCCACCTGCTGACACACCAGCGAGTTCACACTGGGGAGAGGCCGTTCACCTGCTCCGAGTGTGGGAAGGGATTCACTCAGTCATCCAACCTGCAGAAACACCAGCGAGTTCACACTGGCGAGAGGCCATTCACCTGCTTTGAGTGTGGCAAGGGTTTTGCTCAGTCATTCACCCTGCTGACACACCAGCTCATTCACACTGGGGAGAGGCCATTCAGCTGCTCCATCTGTGGGAAGGGGTTCACTCAGTCATCCAAACTGCTGAGACACCAGCGAGTTCACACTGGGGAGAGGCCGTTCACCTGCTCTGAGTGTGGGAAGGGATTCACTACTTCATCCAACCTACTGACACACCAGCGAGTTCACACTGATGTCTGACCTTTTAAATGTCCAGACTGTGGGAGTTGCTATAAACGTTCCACTGAACTGATGATCCATCAACGATTTCACACCGACGAGGGACCGTTCAGGTGCTTTCACACTGGGGCTGGGTTCAGGTGATTAGGCACCTCACTGTCCACCAGCGAGTTCAGACTGGGAAGAGGCCGTTCACCTGCTCAGAGTGTGGGACGAGATTCATTGAGTCATGCACCTGCTGACACACCAGCAAGTTCACAAGTAACTACAGTGGTTGGATTCTCCTGTTAATAACGTCCGGGACTGAACTATGTTCATTCGGGTCTATTTCTGCCAATGTTAATAAACTTTAGCCCTAGTTATAGGGGTGAAGGTTCTGGATAAAAGTCAAATAAATCAGTTTTGTGTTAAACACAGTGTCTCGAATCCTCTAATATCTCCAAAGCATGTTCATTCTGTTTGAAGTGCTCTCCCTCTCCTGTGTCTCCTCCACCCTCACCTCCAAGTGCGAGGAGCACTTTCACTTCTTTGTCACTCAGATTGAGACCATCCGATCAGCTGCCTCTGCTCCTTTCCACTAGCCCATCAGGTCAAACTGTCTCTAAAGCTCCCCCTGCCCGAGCCGTGAACCCACATCTTTCTCTGGTTTCTCTCCTCTCTCCCCTCATACCCTCTCTGAGCTCATCTTGTCCATGAAACCCACCAACTGCTCCCTTGACCCTATTCCCACTAACCTGCTGTCCAGTCAACTTCCCCATGTTAGCTGATATTGTTAACAGTTCTCTCTCTTCAGGTACTGTTGCTCTCTGCTTTAAATCTGCCATCATCGTCCCCTCTTCATAAAAAAAAAACCACGATCTCACCGTCCTTGCCAACTTAATCCCCATCTCCAACCTCCCACTTCGCTCCAAAATCCTTGAACATTTTGTCATCTCCCAAATCCATGTCTATCTTTCCCGGAACTCCATGTTTGAATCCAACCAATCAGGTTTCCGCCACTACCACAGGACAGAAACAACTTTTATCAAAGTGACAAATGACATCCATAGTAACTGAAACAAAGGTAAACTATTCCCCCTCATCCTTCTCGACCTGTCTGCAGCCTCTGATACAGTTGACCACACCATCCTCCTCCAACACCTCTCCACTGTTATCCAGCTGGGTGGGACTGCACCCTCCTGCTTCTGTTCTTATCTATCTAATCTTAGCCACAGTATCACCTGCAATGGCTTCTTTTCCCACTCCTGCACAGTTACCTTTGGTGTCTTCCAAGGATCTGTCCTTGGCCTCTCCTCATCTACATGCTGTCCCTCATTACAGCATTGGTTTTCACATGTATGCTGATCACACCCAGCTCTACCTCATCACCACCTCTCTCGAATAAATCATCACACTGCTTGTCTGATATCCAGTGGTGGATGAGCAGAAAGTTCCGTCAATTAAATATTGGGAAGATTGAAACCATTATCTTTCGTCTCCACTCCGCAATCCATTCCCTCGCTTCAGACTCCATCCCTCTCCCTGGAACTGACACTAAACCAGATGTTTTGCAACCTTGGTGTCCTATTTGACCCCAAGATGAGCTTCTGACATCATCTCTGTGTCATCACTAAGTCTGCCTATTTCCACCTCTGTAAATTGCCCGACTCTGCCCTTGCCTCAGTTTATCTGCTGCTGAAACCCTCATCTATGCCTTTCTTACCTCTAGACTGGATTATTCCAACGTACTCCTGGCTGGCCTCCTATATTCTACCCTCTGTAAATTTGAGATCATCCAAAATTCTGCTTCTCGTGTCCTAACACACATCATATACTGTTCACCTATCACCCTTGTGCTCGCTGGACGACATTGGCTTCGGGTCAAGACATTCCTCTATTTTAAAATTCTTGTCTTTGTTTTCAATTGTTGCATGGCCTCGCCCTCCCTATCTCTGTAATCTCCTACAACCCTCCAAGATATCTGCCCTCTTCCAATTCTGGCCTCTTGTGCATCCCATATTGTGATGCACCATCATTGGCGGCTGTGCTTTCAGCTACTTAGTTCCTAAATTCTGGAATTCCTTCCCTAAAACTCTACGCTGCTCTTCTTCAAATACTCCTTCAAATTTGCCTCTTTGACCAAGCTTTTGGTCATCTGCCCTAATTTCTCCTTATGTGGCTCCATGTCAAATTTTCATTTATAACTCTCCTTGGGATGTTTCACTATTAAAAACGCTACATGAAGACAACTTGTTCAATGTGATTAATAACAGCAGAATCCACCCCTGAAGTGACTTCAGCTTGTTGGTGTTTTTACAGGCTGGATGAGTAAATGAATCCCTTCCTACACACACAGCAGGCGATCGGCTTCTCCCAAGTGTGAACAACCTGGTGCTTCAGAAATAAAAACAAAAAGTGCTGGAAATACTCAGCAGGTCTGGCAGCATCTGTGGAGAGAGAAGCAGAGTTAACGTTTCAGGTCAGTGACCCTTCATAAGAATTGAATGGAGGTGGTGAAAGGTCACAGACCCAAAACGTTAACTCTGCTTCTCTCCACAGATGCTGCCAGACCTGCCAATTATTTCCAGCATCTGCAATGTTTTCCTTTTATTATACCAGTTGTTGCACGTCTGATGGTGTGACCTATGCGACACTTGCTGCAGTTGAATTTCCTTGAACGCCTACCCAAAACAGACTGTTCATCAACCTCGTCTGGAAAGACTCCAAGTGGCATTCAACTATTCGACTATGGGACAACTCGCCAAACCAAAATACTTCCTTCTATATCTTTTCAGTAAAAGTTTTTTTTTTTCCTTTTATACCTTTCAAAGAGCTGTAAACAAAAATACCATTTTTTCCCGGTTAACCGGTTTTTAGATGGATGTGTATGTACATGAGGCCTAGGATAGATGATACAGGGCTTTAATATTTCGATTCGCAACTGTATTTCTTTCATTGTTGGTCAAGACTTGGTTATAATAAATGGATAATTTTTTTGTTTATTAAAAGGACCTGTTTGGTATGCTTTATTCTGGGGACAAATAGAGTATTTAATCGGCTATATCGGTAAGTGGGACAACTTATTAACGTGTTGTGACCTGTGGAGAAACGGGACTGAATTGACAGTGCACTCCTCCCACCTTGATCATAACACTGTGCATCGCTATCTCTCGACATCCTTTATATCTCTGCCTGTCTAAAAGTTAAAGATAGTATCAAACTTAAAGAAAAAGCATATCATTATGCAAAGATGGGTGGCAAGTCAGAAGATTGGACAGAATATAAAAATAGCAAAGAATGACTAAAAGATTAATAAGAAGGGGAAAATTAGAGTACGCGAAAAAGCTAGCTGGAAATATAAAAACAAATAGAGGCTCTATAGATACTTTAAAAAGAAAAGAGTCAACAAAGTGAGCATTGATCTGACAGAAAGTGAGTCTGGGGAATTAATAATGGAAAATAAGGAGATGGCAAATGAATTGAACAGGTATTTTGCATTGGTTTTCACTATAGAGGAGACAAGTAACATTCCAGAAGCAGCTGCAAGTCAGGAAATAGAAGGGAGGGAGGAACTCAAGAAAATTACAATCACCAGGGAATTGGTACTGAACAAATTGTTGGAGCTGTGGGCTGGCAAATCCCGAGGCCCTGATGGATTTCATCCTAGGGTGTTAAAAGAAGTGGCTAGTGAGATAGTTGATGCATTGGTTTTATTTTTCCAAAATTCCCTAGATTCGAGGAATGTTGCATTAGATTGGAAAATAGCGAATGTCACTCCTTTTATTTAAAAAAGGAGGGAGACAGAATGCAGGAAACTACAGGCCAGTTAGCTTAACATCTGTCTGAGGGAAAATGTTAGAAGATATTATTAAAGATGTTATAGCAGGGCACTTAGAAAAAAATCAAGGTAATCAGGCAGAGTCAACATGGATTTGTGAAAGGGAAATCACATTTAACCAGTTTATTGGAGTTCTTTGAAGAAGTAACATGTGCTGTGGACAAAGGGGAACCAGTGGATGTATGGTACTTAGACTTCCAGAAGACTAAGGTACCACATCAAAGGTTATTGAGGTCAATAAAAGCTCATGTTGTAGGGGATAACATATTGGCACGGATAGAAGATTGATAGCTAACAGGAAACAGAGAGTAGGCATAAATGAGCCATTTTCTGGTTGGCAAGATGTAATGAGTGGTGTGCCACAGGGATCAGTGCTGGGAACTCAACTTTTTACAATGTATATAAATGAGTTAAATGAAGGTATCGAAGGTATGGTTGCTGAATTTGCTGATGACACAAAGATAGGTAGGAAGGTAAATTGTGAAGAGGGCATAAGGAGGCTACCAAGGGATATAAAAACAAGAAATGCTGGAAACACTCAGCAGGTCTGGCAGCATCTGTGGAAAGAGAAGCAGAGTCAACGTTTCGGGTCAGTGACCCTTCTTCGGAACTGACAAATATTAAAAATGTCACAGGTGAACAGACCCTGTCTAATTCCCCCTCCCTGTGAACAGACCCTGTCTAATTCCCCCCCTCCCTGTGAACAGACCCTGTCTAATTCCCCCTCCCTGTGATCAGACCCTGTCTAATTCCCCCTCCCTGTGAACAGACCCTGTCTAATTCCCCCTCCCTGTGAACAGAACCTGTCTAATTCCCCCCTCCATGTGAACAGACCCTGTCTAATTCCCCCCTCCATGTGAACAGACCCTGTCTAATTCCCCCCCTCCCTGTGGACAGACCCAGTCTAATTCCCCCCTCCCTGTGAACAGACCCTGTCTAATTTCCCCTCCCTGTGAACAGATCCTGTCTAATTCCCCCCTCCCTGTGAACAGACCCTGTCTAATTCCCCCCTCCCTGTGAACAGACCCTGTCTAATTTCCCCTCCCTGTGAACAGATCCTGTCTAATTCCCCCCTCCCTGTGAACAGACCCTGTCTAATTCCCCCCTCCCTGTGAACAGACCCTGTCTAATTCCCCCCTCCCTGTGAACAGACCCTGTCTAATTCCCCCTCCCTGTGAACAGACCCTGTCTAATTCCCCCCTCCCTGTGAACAGATCCTGTCTAACTCCCCCCTCCCTGTGAACAGACCCTGTCTAATTCCCCCCTCCCTGTGAACAGACCCTGTCTAATTCCCCCTCCCTGTGAACAGACCCTGTCTAATTCTCCCCTCCCTGTGAATAGATCCTGTCTAATTCCCCCCTCCCTGTGAACAGACCCTGTCTAATTCCCCCCTCCCTGTGAACAGACCCTGTCTAATTCCCCCCTCCCTGTGAACAGACCTTGTCTAATTCCCCCTCCCTGTGAACAGACCCTGTCTAATTCCCCCCTCCCTGTGAACAGACCCTGTCTAATTCCCCCCCTCCCTGTGAACAGACCCTGTCTAATTCCCCCTCCCTGTGATCAGACCCTGTCTAATTCCCCCCTCCATGTGAACAGACCCTGTCTAATTCCCCCCTCCATGTGAACAGACCCTGTCTAATTCCCCCCTCCCTGTGAACAGACCCTGTCTAATTTCCCCTCCCTGTGAACAGATCCTGTCTAATTCCCCCCTCCCTGTGAACAGACCCTGTCTAATTCCCCCCTCCCTGTGAACAGACCCTGTCTAATTCCCCCTCCCTGTGAACAGACCCTGTCTAATTCCCCCCTCCCTGTGAATAGATCCTGTCTAATTCCCCCCCTCCCTGTGAACAGACCCTGTCTAATTCCCCCCTCCCTGTGAACAGACCCTGTCTAATTCCCCCCTCCCTGTGAACAGACCTTGTCTAATTCCCCCTCCCTGTGAACAGACCCTGTCTAATTCCCCCCTCCCTGTGAACAGACCCTGTCTAATTCCCCCCTCCCTGTGAACAGACCTTGTCTAATTCCCCCCTCCCTGTGAACAGACCCTGTCTAATTCCCCCTCCCTGTGAACAGACCCTGTCTAATTCCCCCTCCCTGTGAACAGATCCTGTCTAATTCCCCCCTCCTCGTGAACAGACCTTGTCTAATTCCCCCTCCCTGTGAACAGACCTTGTCTAATTCCCCCCTCCCTGTGAACAGACCTTGTCTAATTCCCCCCTCCCTGTGAACAGACCCTGTCTAATTCCCCCTCCCTGTGAACAGACCCTCGGGCATCAAAAGTTTGTCTGAGTGACTCCCTCCCCACACATGGAGCAGGTGAATGCCCACTCACCAGTGTGAATGAGCCTTTGTCTCATATCTCCAATAACCTTGGTTAACCAAGATCTATCAATGTCAGACAAAATTAACATTGGTCTTGCATCAACTGCTGTTTGGGGAAGAGTTTTCCAAACTTCTACCACCCTTTGTGTGTAGAAGTTTTGTCCGAATTTCACTCCTGAACAGCCTGGCTCTAGGTTTTACACTGTGTCCCCAGTCCAAGACTCCGTAACTAGCAGAAATAATTTCTCTCTATCTACTAACAGTTCTAATATCTTGAAAATTTCGATCAAATCAACCCTTTAATTTTATGAATTCCAGGGAATACAAGCGTAATGGCGTATTTTGCCAGAAGGGATAGGGAGAAGCAATATATACTTAATGGTACAGTTCTAAAGAGTGTGTGGGACAGAGGGACCTGGGGATTTTTTTTTATATACGTTCATGGGATGTGGGCGTCGCTGGCCAGGCCAGCATTTATTGCCCATCCCTAATTGCCCTTGAACTGAGTGGCCATTTCAGAGGGCATTTTAAGAGTCAACCACATTGCTGTGGATCTGGAGTCACATGTAGGCCAGACCAGGTAAGGACGGCAGATTTCCTTCCCTAAAGGACATTAGTGAACCAGATGGGTGTTTTACAACAATCGATTCATGGTCACACTAGACTAGCTTTTTAATTCCAGATTTTATTAATTGAATTCAAATTTCACCATCTGCCGTGGTGGGATTCGAACCCACGTCCCCAGAGCATTAGCCTGGGCCTTTGGGCTACCAGTGCAGGGACATTACCACTACGCTACTGCCTCCCCATTCATATGTATAGATCATTAAAGGTGGCAGGACATATTGAGAGGCTGGTTAGTAAAGCATTTGGGATCTTGGGCTTCATCAATGGAGATATTGAGTACAAAAGCAGGGAAGTTATGCTGAACTTTTATAGATCTCTCATTCAGCCACAACTAGATTGTTGCATCCAGTTCATGTCACCATACTTTAGGAGGGATGTGCGGGTCCTTGAGAGGGTGCAGAGCAAATTTACCAAAATGTTTCCTAGTATGAGAGTATTTTGCTACAAGGTTAGGTTAGAGAAGCTGGGGTTGTTCTACTTGGAGCAAAGGAGATTAAGGGGAGAGCTGATAGAGGTGTACAAAATTATGACAGGTTTAGATAAGGTAGACAAAGCAAAACAGCTCCCGTTAGCTGATGGTACAAGGACTAGGGGTTGAGGGGATGCAGATTAAGGTTTTGGGCAACAGATACAGGAGGGAGGTGAGGCAAAACACTTTTTACACAATGACTGGTAATGACCTGGAACTCACTGCCAATGTGGGTGGTGGAAGCTGAGACAATGAACGATGGAAAAAGGAAATTGGATGGGCACTTGAGGGAAATAAACCTACAGGGCAATGGGGAGAGCACAGGGGAATGGGACTGACTGGATTGCAATAGAGAAATGGCACGGACTCAAAGGGCCAAACAGCCTCCCTCTGTGCAAGATTCATTTGTGTAATCTCTCCCCGTAATTTAACCCTTGCAGTCCAGGTATCAAACAGGTAAATCTACACCACATTCCCTCCAAGGCCAATATATCCTTCCTAAGGTGTGGTGCCCAGAACTGAACACAGTGCTCCAGATGTGTCCTAACCAGGGTTTTGTTTTTCTCAGTGCTTTTTCAGTCACACAGACAGTGAAATCTTTTTCCACAGACAGAACAGACAAACCTTTTTCCTTCCACATTCAAAGGCCGATGATATTCAGGTCCTGATGAATCGAGTGACTCTGTCAGATCTTGATGTGATGTTTGGTTTGAGTTTGTTGTTTGAAAATCGTCCCCTTGTAAAAGGAGTTTACAAAAGCCATCACTGTCAGTCCAAGATAGAAATTCACAACATTCTCTCCTCCTGCTTCCTGGCCCAGGATGGCCATTCATTTGCCCTGCTGCACATTGCCCCCGAGAAAGATGGCGGCAAGTTCTCGAACTCATTCGTGCCTTTTTCTACCAGAACGTTTAACAGGGAGCCTGATGAATGGATGAGGATACGCATTCATGATTGGGACTTATTGACTGGTTATTTTAATGTACAGGTGACATTATTGAAAACGCTGCTCCCTTTAATTAAACAGGACTTATTTCAGTGTTAATAGAGAGCATGTGATGCTCATTATAGTTTTGTATTTAAGGCCTGGGTTTTTACCCAGCTCGGGAGTTGTTTCTGGACAGAGAGTTAGTCCTGAAGAAAAGAGTGGGAAGTGATGTTTGGACTTAACTAGGAATTGACAATGAAACAGTTGTGGATCAGAGACTGTCATCAGCTTCCTCATTTTGGTGACTGGACATCTGCCTGTTTAACACAGGAATTAGTTTATCACGTATTGTAATTAAGTTGGACCTTTTGTGATAAGGGATTTTTTTTTATTGTTATTATTCATATGTAATTTTAATGAATGTCCACAAAATGAATTTCCTTAAGGACAATAAACTGAAACTGAAACTGTATTGAATTGAAGTTGAGGAACCTCCTCATGGGACTGCTCCTGGACTAGGTCAAAGTGGCCAACAGGTCTAGGCAGTGAGCAGTCAAGGGTTTGTCCAGCCAGACTGTCTGTCTCTCTTCTGTTTCTATGTCTGCACCTGGGCGTCCCTGGAGAGGGAGCACACGGTGTCTGTCAGTAAGCTTGAGGCCTTCTGCGACCAGTGGGCACCAGAGGGACTGGAGTATATCATCAGCACTAGGGACGACATTTCAGTTTGATTCAGCAAACTTCCTTTATAGTTTTTGTTACTGCTTATTACTGGTGTCCTTCCCTTTAAGTTACTTATGTAACAATAAAGAGCTACACAAATCAGGGACTGACTTCCACATCCAACACCCACCCTGATACAAACTGACTCTTTAATTACTGGGGAGTTGGGGAGCGGGAGCTTCCTGTGCTGTGTCCCAAATAGTTTCTCCCTCCCCCAGGCCTCTTTATAACTGAGCTAAGTTTCCTTTAAAGTTTTGCCCTTTGATGTTACAGTTTATTAATCTTTATTTCCTCCAAAAGAGCTGGAAATCTGGCGGCCGTTAACCCCGGGCCTGTCACCCGAAGAAGCCCCGCAGCTGCTGCCCGCGCGGTGCAAACATGGGATCGAGAACTTATTGGGGGTGTTTCTGAAGCGCAACAGGGTTCCCCTTGTCCTCACATTCCACCCCACCAGCCTCCACATCCAAAGGATCATCCTCTGCCATTTCCGTCACTTCTAGCATGATTCCGCTGCCAAACGCATCTTCCCTTCCCCTGTCAGCATTCCGGAGGGATCGTTCCCTCCGCGACCCCCTGGTCCACTCCTCCATTACCCCCAACACCTCGTCCCCTTCCCATGGCACCCTGCCCTGCAATCGCAGGAGGTGTAATACCTGCCCATTTACCTCCTCTTTCCTCACTATCCAAGGCCCCAAATACTCCTTTCAGGTGAAGCAGTGATTTACTTGTACTTCTTTCAATGTAGTATGCTGTATTCACTGCTCACAATGTGGTCTCCTCTACATTGGGGAGACCAAACGCAGACTGGGTGACCGCTTTGTGGAACACCTCCACTCCACCTGAAAACATGACCCCGAGCTTCCTGTCACTTGCCATTTGAACACATCCCCCTGCTCTCGTGCCCACATCTCTGTCCTGGGACTGCTGCAGTGTTCCAGTGAACATCAACGCAAGCTCGAGGAACCGCACCTCATTTACAGATTAGGCACACTACAGCCTGCCAGACTGAACGTTGAGTTAAATTATTTCACAGCACAACTGCCCCCCCTTTTTTATTTTTAGTTTTACTTTTATAAAATTTTTATTTCATTTTATTTTAGTTTGTTTCATCATTCAATTTTTTTTTTTACGATGTGCCTGCCCAATGTTTTTTTTTCATGTTTGTGAATGCCCTCTCTGCCCTAACACTTTGTCTTTCACATACTATTAACACACTCTTTGCCTTTGCCCCATGACCTCCTTGTCAGTTATTCTGTGACACTCTGTCCTATCAACACCTTCCCTTTTGTTCTCTCTTGCCCCGCCCCCACTTTATTTGCTTAAATCCCTATTACATTTCTAACCTTTGCCAGTTCTGATGAAAGGTCACTGACCCGAAATGTTAACTCTGCTTCTCTCTCCACAGATGCTGCCAGACATGCTGAGTATTTCCAGCACTTTCTGTTTTTTATTTTAGAACCGCCATTGAAATTGCTAGAGGGAAAGAGAATGATTTTCTGCAATCAAATTGAGATGAAATTAACAAGCTACTCGACACGGTTCAGAGACACACAGAAACTCTCTCAGTTCCGCAACAGTGTCACACTGCTAAAAGAAAAATCTTACCAGCTGAGGCAATAGATGCAATGTAAGTGACATGACCCGTTCCCACTGGGACCACAGTTGTAGAGAATCCAACCGGAGGGAGATTGTTAAAGGTGTGAGTGTGAGGACAGAGTAAGATATCTGACTCAAATCATTAATTCTGTTTCTCCACAGGTGCTGCCAGACCTGCTTAGTATTTCCAGCCTTTCTGGATTTACTCTGGAGACTGCAACTTGGCAGAAGGTCTATTCCACCCTCCTCCTAACCCCTCTTCCCACCTTCCCCCTCACCCCACATTGGATAGAGGCAGATTCAACTTGGACTGTCCCACACCGTGGGGGATAAGTTCTGAGACACTGAAAGCTGCTACCTGGTGGATGACTCACTCTGGGCTGGGTGGAGTGTGGTTTCAGTGACAAGCCGCATGCTAGATCAGAACTAGTCAGAGTCATTGCTCCCTCTTGTGCTCCTGGAGGGGACAGATGCAGTCAGGTTGGTGAAATCTTTGATTTTAAACTATTATCTCGCTCAACAGGTATTTTAAATGTGGTGTGGGACTTTCTGTGTGCCTCTGAACCGTGTTGTGGAACTGCGTTGTGTGTATCTCTGCAACATGTCACCTCCCAAATCCATGCCCATCTTTCCCAGAATTCCAGGTTTGAATCCAACCAATCAGGTTTCTGCCCTGCCCCAGTACAGGAATAACTCTCAAAGTCACAAATGACATCCTATGTGACTGAGACAAAATGTAAACTATCCCTCCTCATCCTTCAACCTGTCTGCAGCCTCTAACATACAGACCCAGTTTCCCCAATCTCTCTTCATAGGACAGTCCCGCCATCCCAGGAACAAGTCTGGTGAATCTTCGTTGCACTCCCTCTATGGCAATAATATCCTTCCTAAGATAAGGGGACAAAAATTGCACACAGTACTCCAAGTACCGTCTAACCAAGGTTCTATACAATTGAAGCAAGAGTTCACTACTCCTGTACTCAAATCCTCTTGCGATAAAGGCTAACATACCATTAGCCTTCCTAATTGCTTGTTGCACCTGCATGTTGGCTTTCAATGACTTATTGACCAGGACAACCAGATCCCTTTGTACATCTACACTTTCTAATCTCTTACCATTTAAGAAATAATCTGCACATCTATTCCTCCTACCAAAGTGGATAACCCTCACATTTTTCCACATTTATATTCCATCTGCCACATTCTTGCCCACTCACTAAGTCTGTCCAAATACCCTTGAAATCACTTTGCATCTTCCTAACACACATTCCCCCCCCCAGTTTTGTGTCACTCGCAAACTTGGAAATACCACATTTGGTCCCCATATCCAAATCATTGATATATATTGTGAAAAACTAGGGACCAAGCATTGATCCCTGCGGTACCCCACTAGTCACAGCCTGCCAATGTGAGAATGACCCATTTATTCCTACTCTCTGCTTTCTGCCTGTTAACCAATCCTTAATCCATGCCAGTATATTACCTCCTATCCCATGTGCTGTAATTTTGTTAACCAATCTCCAATAAAGTGTGGGACTTTATCATAAGCCTTTTGAAAATCCAAGTACACCATGTCCACTGACTCCCCTTTACAAATTCTGTTAGTAACATCCTCAAAAAAAAACTCCCGACAGGATCATCAAACATGATTTCCCTTTCATAAATCAGTGTTGACTATGCCCAATCAGATCATTATTATCCAAGTGTCCATTTATCACATCCTTTAGAATAGATTCTAGCATTGTCCCAATGACTGATGTAAGGCTAACAGGTCTGTAATTTCCTGTTTTCTCTCTCCCTCCCTTCTTAAATACTGGGGTGACATTTTCGACCTTCCAATCTGCAGGAACTGCTCCAGAATCTATAGAATTTTGGAAGATGATCAGCAATGCATCCACTATCTCCATAGCTACCTCTTCCAACACTCTGGGATGTAGAATATCAGGTCCTGGGGATTTATCAACCTTCAGCCCCATTAATTTCTCCAATACAATCTTCTTACTAATACTAATTTCCTTCAATTCCTCATTCCCCCTAATCCCTTAGATCTGTAATTCTGGGAGATTTTTGTACCTTCCTCTGTCAAGACAGACACAAAGTAATCATTTAGCTTCTCTGTCATTTCTCTATTCCCCATTATAAACTCTCCTGACTCTGCCTGTAATGGACCAACAGTTGTATTAGCCAAATGTTTCCTTTTTACATGCCTACAGAAGTTTTTACAGTCCATTTTTGCTAGCTTACATTCATATTCTATTCTCACTGTATCAGTTTCCTGGTTCTCCTTTGCTGTATATTAACATCCTCCCAATTTCTGGCAACTTTATAGGCCTTTTCTTTTAATCTTATACAATCCTTAACTTCCTTTGTTATCCATGGTCGACTGCCTTTACTTTTGGTTTTTCTGTGCCTTGAAGGAATGTATAGTTGCTGTAAACTATGTAATATTTCTTTAAAGACTATCCATTGCCTGTGTACTGTCATACCCTTTAATGCATTTTCCCAATCCACCTCAGCTAACTTGCCCCTCAAATGAACATATGAAGTAGGAGCAGGAGTAGACCACTTGGTCTCTCAAGCCTGCTCTGTCATTCAATAAGTTCATGGCTGAACTGATTTCTCCACATTACCATCTACCTCCGATAACCTTTCACCCCCCCTGCTTATCAAGAATCTATCTACCTCTGCCTTAAACATATTCAAAGACTTTGTTTCCACCTCCTTTTGAGGAAGAGAATTCCAAAGACTCACGATCTTCTGAGGAAAAAAAATTCCTCATAGAACCATAGAGAAATTACAGCACAGAAGGAGGCCATTGACCCCTTTGTCTGTGCCAGCCAAAAGAATAGCTGCCCAATCTTATCCCACCTTCCTGCACCTGAACAATAGCCTTGCAGGTTACAGCACTTCAGGTGCATGTCCAGGTACCTTTTAAAAGAATTCAGGGTTTCTGCCTCCACCACTGTTCCAGGCAGTGAATTGCAGACACCCACCACCCTCTGGGTGAAAGTTTTCCCTCATGTCCCCTCTAATCTTTCTACCAATCACATTAAATCTGTACCCCCTGGTAATTGAACTCTCCACTAGGGGAAAAAGGTCCTTCCTGTCAACTCTGTCTCGGCACCTCATAATTTTGTTCACCTCAATTAAGTCACCCCTCAGCCTCCACTGTTCTAAGGTAAACAAACCTAATCTATCTAATCTTTCTTCATTGCTCCAACTTTCAAATCCTGGCAACATTTTTGTAAATCTCCTCTGCACTCACTCCAGAGCAACTATGACCTTCCTGTACTGTTGTGACCAGAACTGTATGCAATACTCCAACTGTGACCGAATCAGCGTTTTATACAATTCCAGTATTACGTCCCTGCTTTTGAATTCTACACCTCGGCTAATAAAGGAAAGCATTCCATATGCCTTCACCACTCTATCTACCTGTCCTGTCACCTTTAGGGACCTGTCTACATGTGAGATCTTGCAGTATTACTTCTACCCCTCTCAATATCCTCCAATGTATTGTGTATTCACTCGCTTCATTTGCCCTCCCCAAGTGCATTACCTCACACTTCTCTGGATTGAATTCCATTTGCCACTTTTCCACCCACTCAACCAAACCATTGATATCTTTCTGACTTGTGTCTTGTAGATGGTGGACAGGCATTGGGGAGACAGTAGGTGTGTTACTCGTTGCAGAATTCCCAGCTTCTTACCTTCGCTTGTAGCCACAGCATTTATGTAGCTGGTTCAGTTTCAGGTCAATGTGACCCACAGGATGTTGATAGTGGTGGATTCTGCAATGGTAATGCCATTAAACATCTTGTTTGAGATGGTTATGGCCTGGCAATTGTGTGGCACAAATGTTACTTGCCACTTAACAAGCCTGGATGTTGTCCAGGTCTTGCTGCATACTTAACATCCATGCATTTGTTACCTCTCAACTTGACCATTCTAAAGCACTCCTGGCCAGTCTCCCACATTTTACCTCCTTGGGTCAAATCCTGGAACTCCATTCCTAATGGCACTGGTGGTGTACCTACATCCCAAGGGCTGCAGCATTTCAAGAAGGCAGCTCACCATCAATTTCTCAAGGGATGGGCAATAAATGTTGGTGTATAATTTTTTAAAAATTCATTCATGGGATGTGGGCATTGCTGGCCAGGCCAGCATTTATTGCCCATCCCTAATTGCCCTTGAGAAGGTGGTGATGAGCTGCCTTCTTGAACCGCTGCAGTCCATGTGGCAGGACTGCAGAGCTCAGATCTGATCCGCTGGTTATGGGATCGCTTAGCTCTGTCTATCGCATGCTGCTTACGCAGTTTGGCATGCAGATAGTCCTGTGTTGTAGCTTCACCAGGTTGACACCTCATTTTGAGTTATGCCTGGTGCTGTTCCTGGCATGCCCTCCTGCACTCTTCATTGAACCAGGGTTGGTCTCCTGGCCTGATGGTAATGGTAGAGTGGGGGACATACCGGGCCACGAACTTACAGATTGTGGTTGAGTACAATTCTGCTGCTGCTGATGGCCCACAGCGCCTCATGGATGCCCAGTTTTGCATTGCTAGATCTGTTCAAAATCTATCCCATTCAGCATGGTGATAGTGCCACACAACACGATGGAGGGTATCCTCAATGTGAAGGTGGGACTTCGTTTCCACAAGGACTGTGCTGTGGTCACTCCTACCAATACTGTCATGGACAGATGCATCTGCAGCAGGCAGATTGGTGAGGACGAGGTCAAGTATGTTTTCCCCACTTGTTGGTTCCCTCACCACCTGCCGCATACCCAGTCTAGCAGATATGTCCTTTAGGACTTGGCCAGCTCGGTCAGTAGTGGTGCTACCGAGTCACTCTTGGTGATGGACATTGAAGTCCCCCACCCATAGTACATTCTGTGCCCTCTCCACCCTCAGTGCTTCCTACAAGTGCTGTTCAACATGGAGGAATACTGAGTCATCAGCTGAGGGAGGGCGGTAGGTGGTAATCAGTAGAGGGTTTCCTTGTCCATGTTTGATCTGATGCCATGAGACTTCATGGGGTCCAGAGTCGATGTTGAGGACTCCCGGAGCAACTCCCTCCCGACTGTACACCACCTCAGGGATGGTGATGGCAGTGTCTGGGACATTGTCTGTCAGGTATGATTCCATGAGACTAGACAGCTGGGACAGCTCTCCCAACTTTGACTCAAGCCCCCAGATGTTAGTAAGGAGGACTTTGCAGGGTCGACAGGGCTGAGTTTGCCGTTGTCGTTTCCAGTGCCTAGGTCGATGCCGGGTAGTCCGTCCAGTATTATTCGGTTAGAATAACTGAGTGACTTGCTGGACCATTTCAGAGGGCATATAAGAGTCAATCACATTGCTGTGGATCTGGGTGGGTCTGGAGTCACATGAATTACCAGACCAGGTGAGGTTAAAGGACGTTTTTACAACAATCGACAATGGTTTCATGGCCATTGTTAGACTAGCTTTTTTTTAAAATTCCAGATTAATTGAATTCAAATTCCACCTTCTGCTGTGGTGGGATTTGAACCCATGTGCCCAAACCAATACCCGAGGTTACTAGTCCAGTGACAATACCACTACGCCACCGCCTCCCCTAACTGAATATATGTTCGCTGTTTTATAACATTTTATTTTTCTGAGTATGAAACATGAGCTTCCCGTCCATTCTCTGGGACGTAAATGGCAGCCTACACTCCCCAGAATGCTCCGCGCAGAAGATAGCAGTCTATCTCCATTAGAAGGGCCGCAACGCGCAGGTGCAACAAGGCTCCGGATCCGGAGAACGCCTGTATGCGCAGAGCATGCGCGGTGCAAATCCAGGAAGCTATGCGAGGGCGAGAACAGTCTCAGGAAGACTGAGTCTCTGCTGACCCCGAATCAGAACTGCCGGGCTCGGCGAAGGTCCCGAGGGAGAGGGCAGCATTCAAGTGATGGTGCGGCGTCTCCCCCATCCGAGCTGCCGCTTCTCGTTTTTTTTCCTCCCGTTTCCACCGAGTCAGGAAGCCTGTGAGTTGATTGGCTGGTAAGTATTGTAACTTTGTTTACCTTTCTCCAAAGTTAGGAAGTTAGTCCAAGGAGCTGGAAATTAAACATTCCAGTTTCCATTAAGGGGGAGCTTACATTACAGCATACGAATTAGGAATAGTCCACTCAGCCCTTCGAGCCTGCTCCACAATACAATAAGTTCATGGCTGAACTGATTACTCCCCATTTCCACCTACCTCCGATAACCTTTCACTCCCTTGCTCATCAAGAATCTATCTATCCATCTCTGCCTTAAAAATATTCAAAGACTCTGCTTCCACCGCCTTTTGAGGAAGAGAATTCCAAAGACTCTCAAACCTCAGAGAAAAATTTCTCCTCATCTCTGTCTTAAATGGGTGACTCCTTATTTTTAAACAGTGACCCCTAGATCTAGATTCTCCCACAAGGGGAAACATCCTTTCCACATCCACCCTGTCAAGACCCCTCAGGATCTTGTATGTTTAAATCAAGTTGCCTCTTACTCTTCTAAATTCCAGCAGAAACAAGTTTAGCCTGTTCAATCTTTCCTCATAAAACACCCCGCCCATTCCAGGTATTAGTCTAGTAAACCTTCTCTGTACTGCCTCCAATGCATGTACATCCTTCCTTAAATAAGGAGAAAAGTACTGTACAGTAATCCAGATGTGGTCTCACCAATGCCCTGTATAACTGAAGCATAACCTCCTTACTTTTGTATTCAATTCCCCTTGCGATAAACCGTAACATTCTATTAGCTTTCCTCATTACGTGCTGTACCTGCATACTAACCTTTTGCGATTCATGCACTAGGACACCCAGATCCCTCTGCATCTCAGAGCTCTGCAATTTCTCACCATCTAGATAATATGTTTCGTTTTTATTCTTCCTGCCAAAGTGGACAATTTCACACTTTCCTACATTATACTCCATTTGCCAAGTCTTTGCCCACTCACTTAACCTATCTCTATCCCTTTGTAGCCTCCTTTTGTCCTCTTCACAAGTTACCTTCCCACCTATCTTTGTGTCGTCATCAAATTTAGCAACCATAACTTCGGTGCCTTCATCCAAGACATTTATATAAGTTGTAAAAAGTTGAGGCCCCAGCACAGATTCCTGTGGCACATCACTCATTACATCATGCCAACCAGAAAATGACCCATTTATGCCTCCTCTCTGTTTCCTGTTAGCTAGCCAACCTTCTATCCATGCCAATATGTTACCCCCTACACCATGAGATTTTATTTTCTTCAATAACCTTTGATGTGGTACCTTATCAAATGCCTTCTGGAAATTTAATTACAATACATCCACCGGTTCCCCTTTATCCACAGCACATATACTCCCTCAAAGAACTCCAATAAATTGGTTAAACATGATTTCCCTTTCCCAAAACCATGTTGACTCTGCCTGATTACCTTGAATTTCTCTAAATGCACTGTTATAATGTCTTTAATAATAGCTTTTAACATTTTCCCTAAGACAGATGTTAAGCTAACTGGTCTGTAGTTTCCTGCTTTCTGTCTCCCTCACTTTTTGAATATAGGAGATACATTCACTAATTTCCAATCTAATGGAACCTTCTCCGAATCTAGGGAATTTTGGAAAATTAAAACTAAACCATCAACTATCTCACTAGCAACTTCTTTTAATACCCTAGGATGAAGTCCATCAGGACCCGGGGACTTGTCAGCCCGCAGCTCCAACAATTGTTCAGTACCACTTCTCTGGTGATTGTAATTTTCTTGCGTTCCTCCCTCCCTTCCATTTCCTGACTTACAGCTAATACTGGGATGTTACTTGTATCCTCAATAGTGAAGACCAATGCAAAGTATCTGTTCAATTCATCTGCCATCTCCTTATCAGATATCAGTGTGACTGGAAAAGCACTGAGATACACAAAGCCCTGGTTAGACCACACCTGGAGTATTGTGTTCAGATCTGGACACCACACCTTAGGAAGGATATATTGGCCTTGGAGGGAGTGCAGCGTAGATTTACCTGAATGATACCTGGACTCAAAGTTAAATTACGAGGCGAGATTACACAAATGCATCACAGTCATTACAGCAAAGAAGGAGGCCATTTGCACCATCAAATCCATGCTAGCTCTCTGTAGAGCATCCCAGTCAGTCCCATTCCCCTGCTCTATCCATGTAATCCTGCAGGTTTATTTCCCTCAAGTGCCCGTCCAATTTCCTTTACAAATCATTGCTCGTCTCAGTTTCCACCTCCCTCGTAGGCAACAAATTTCAGGTCATTACCAATCTTGTGTGAAAATATTATTCCTCACATCCCCTGTATCTCTTGCCCAAAACCTGAAATCCATGTTCCCTAGTGCTTGTACCATCAGCTAATGGGAACAGCTTTTCTTTGTCTACCTTGTCTAAACCTGTTGTAATTTTGCACACCTCCATCAGATCTCTCCTTCCACTTGCTTTGCTGCAAGGAGAATAGTTTGTCCTTATCTAAGCTGGTCACAATCTTGTATACTTCTATTAAATCTCTGCTCAATCTCCTTAGTTCCAAGGAGAACAATCCCAGCTTCTCCAACCTATCCTTGTAGCTAAATTCCCTCATCCCTGGAACCATTCCTGTAAATCTCCTCTCGAGAACCTTCACATCCTTCTTAAAGTGTGGTGACCAGAACTGGACACAATACTCTAGTTGTGGCCTAAACAGAGCTTTATAAAGGTTCAGCATAACTTCCCTGCTTTTGTATTCAATACCCCTATTTATGAAGCCTAAGATCCCGTACACTTTGCTAATTATTTTCTCAATATGTCCTGCCGCCTTCAATAAGCTATGGACATGATCCCCGGGCCCCCCTGTCCTTGCAAGCTTTCATAAATGTGCCATTAAGTATTTTTGGCCCCTCCCTATCCCCTTTGCCAGAATGAATGACCTCACCATAAGGCCCTGTAAACCAAACATTAATGGAGGTGAGCTGAGAGTGGCTGCCTTTGACATCAAGGCAGCATTGGACTATGGCATCAAGGAGCCCTAGCAAAACTGGAGTCAATGGGAATCGGGGGGAAAACCCTCCGCTGGAGTCATACCTTTCACAAAGGAAGATGGTTGTGGTTGTTGGAGGTTAATCCTCTCAGCTCCAGGACTTCACTGCAGAAATTTCTCAAGGTAGCTTCCTAGGCCCAAACATCTTCAGCTGCTTCATCACTGACCTTTCCACCATCATAAGGTCAGAAGTGGGGATGTTCGCTGATGATTGCACAATGTTCAGCACCATTCGCGACTCCTCAGATACTGAAGCAGCACGTGCAGAAATGCAGCAAGACCTGGACAATATCCAGGCTTGGGCTGATAAGTGGCAAGTAACATTCACACCACACAAGTGCCAGGCAATGACCATCTCCAACATGTGAGAATCTAACCATCTCCCCATGACATTTAATGGCATTACCATCGCTGAATCCCCCCACTATCTACATCCTGGGGGGGGGAGGTGACCATTGACCAGAAACTGAACTGGAGTAGCCACATGAATGCTGTGAATTCTGCGGCGAGTAACTCACCTCCTGGCTCCCCAGTGCCTGTTCATTATCTACAAGGCACAAGATAAGGGTGTGATGGAATATCCTCCACTTGGCTAGATGGGTGCAGCTCCAACAACACTCAAGAAGCTCGACACCATCCAGGACAAAGCAGCCCGCTTGATTGGCACCCGATCCACCACCTTCAACATTCGCTCCCTCCACCACTGACGCACAGTGACAGCAGTGTGTACCATCTACAAGATGCACTGCAGCAACGCACCAAGGCTCCTTAGACAGCACCTTCCAAACCTGCGACCACTACCAACTAGAAGGACAAGGGCAGCAGATTCACAGGAGCACCATCACTCCTGGGCCGTGTAAACCCCAGCATTCATCCACCCCTGGGCCCTGTAAACCCGAGTATTAATCCACAAGGCCATGGGCCAAGTGCTGGAAAATGGGATTAGAACAGATAGGTGCTTGATGGCTGGCACAGACGCAATGGGCCAAAGAGCCTGTTTCTCTGCTGTATAACTCTATGACCCCTAGACCCTGTAAACCTGAGCATTAATCCACCCTTGCTGTACATACACAGAATTGCAGCCCAAAAACTGGCTGTTTAGCCCTACTGACCTGTGCTGGTGTTTATAATCTACATGAGCCTCCTCCCAATCTAATTACCTCGCCTCACCCTGCCCCCATATCCTTCTATTCCCTTCTCCCTCATAAATATATTGAGCCTCTCCTTAAACACATCATTGCTATCTGCTTCAACTACTCCACATGGCAGTGAGTTCCACATTCTCACCACTCTCTGAGTAGAGAAATTGCTCCTAAGTTCTCTATTTGACCTGTTAATGTCTGTCTTATATTGCTGCCCCCTTGTTCTGACTCACTGATAATTTTAAAGACCTCTATCAGATCTCCTCCTAGTCTTCTCTTTTCCATAGAAAGGAGCCCCAGCCTGCTCAATCTTGCTGGATAGTATCATCCTCTCTGGTGACATCTTTGTAAATCTATTCTGCACTTCCTCCTGTGCTTCAATATCCTTTTTTAATATGGAGACCAGAACAGCTCACAGTCCTTCTAAGTGAGGTTCTCTATAAATGTAACATTCCCTCCCTGCTGTTACATTGTATTCCTCTAGAAAAGAACATCAGCTCTTTCTTTGCTCTCTTATCGACTTGTGTTGCTCCTTTTAGTGATTTATGTGACTCTGTTCTCAGATCTCTTTGCTCCTCTGCTCCATTTAATTTCTTACATTCTAACCAATATCTGGCCTCCTTATTCCTCCTCCCAAAATGAACCAGCTCACATTTCACTATGTTGAATTTCATTTCCCATTTATCTGTCCAGTCTGCCAGCCTGTTTATGTCTTCTTGGATTTCAGTGCAGTCTCCCCATTATTAGTTCTACCACCCAATTTACTGTCATCTGCAAATTGAGAAAACATCCCTCTAATTCCTGATTTGAAATGTGGGTAAAGAACAGAATTCCCATGTACTTCGCACCATAGTTGATGTCCGGGCACTCGGGTTTCTGTATAATTTATTTAATTTTGTTCATTGCCTCTCCAGCCGCAATCTCAATGGGATGACGTAAATAATCATCCATTTAGAAATTGGAGCTTTCAATGGCAGATTAATTACCCAGGATCCCCTGCGGGTCGGAAAGTCCCCTAGCAATGACTACAGGAGCCCAGTGTGCTTTTGGCTTCTTTTAGTTTGATTGGACCACATGTTCCAGATCATGATCCAGAACTAGAGGTAATTGTTAAAAGAAGCAATGGCACCGTGAGGAGAAAACCTTTTTACACAGCGAGTGGTTAGGATCTGGAATGCACTGCCTGAGAGTGTGGTGAAGACAGATTCAACTGAAGCCTTCAAAAGAGAACTGGATAATTATCAGAAGAGAAGAAATTGTCAGGGCTATGGGGGAAAGGCAGGGGGAGTGGAATGAAGTGGATTGCTCTTGCAGAGAGGCGGCACCGACACGAGGGGCTGAATGGCCTCCGTCTGTGCTGTAACCAATCTATGATTCTATTCTATATGGGGGAACAAGAGAGGAAAAAATTGTTTCCGGACTGACAGTGTTAACTTTTGTAAAATCCTTTCACAGGATGTTAGAAGGGGAGGATTTGCAGACGGGAAAAGCAAACCAATCCTCACATCAAGATCTGACTCGATTCATCAGGATCTGAACATCATCGGCCTTTGAATGTGGAAGGAGAAATGTTTGTCTGTTCTGTCTGTGGGAAAATATTTCAAACATCAGTGTGACTGGAAAAGCACCGAGACACACACACCCGAGTGAGAGTGTTCCAGTGCACTGACTGTGGACAGAGCTTTAACCAGTTATACACCCTGAAAAAACATTGCACCATTTACAGCAGAGAAAAACTGTACCCGTGTTTTGTGTGTGGACGAGGCTTCAACTAATCATCCAACCTGGAGAGACACAAGGACACCAGCACCACGGAGAAACCATGGAGATGTGGGGACTGTGGAAAGGGATTTAATTACCCATCCCTTCTGGAAATTCATCAACGCACTCACACTGGGGAGAGGCCGTTCAGCTGCTCAGTGTGTGGGAAGGGATTCACTCAGGCACAGCATCTCCTGAAACACCAATTTGTTCACTCTGATGAGAGATGTTTTGTATGTTCTGAATGTGATAAGAACTTTAAAAGAAAAAGTGACCTCGCACACCAACACACTCACACCAGGGAGAGGCCGTACGCTTGCTCCGTATGTGGGAAGCACTTCACTCACTCGTCCAAACTGCTGGCACACCAGCATGTTCACACTGGGGAGAGGCCGTACACCTGCTCGGTGTGCACAAAGGGATTCACTCAGTCATCCAACCTGCTGACACACCAGCGAGTTCACACTGGAGAGGCGCTTTTCACCTGCTCCGTGTGCAGGAAGGGATTCACTTGCTCATCCGCCCTGCTGACACACCAGCGAGTTCACACTGGGGAGGCGCTTTTCACCTGCTCCGTGTGCAGGAAGGGATTCACTTGCTCATCCGCCCTGCTGACACACCAGCGAGTTCACACTGGGGAGAGGCCATACACCTGCTCCCTGTGTGGGAAGGAATTCACTCAGTCGTCCAACCTGCTGAGACACCGGCTTGTTCACACTGGGGAGAGGCCGTTCACCTGCTCCGTGTGTGGGAAGGGATTCACTCAGTCGTCCAACCTGCTGACACACCAGCTTGTTCACACTGGGGAGAGGCCGTTCACCTGCTCCGTGTGTGGGAAGGGATTCACTCAGTCATCCACCCTCCTGACGCACCAGCGAGTTCACAAGTGACTGCAGGGGTTGGATTCTGCTGTTATTGCTGCTGTTAATCACATCCAGGATTGAACCATGATCATTCTGACTGTTGAGTTTGTTTCTGCTGATGTTAATAATCCTCTAACTGGCCTGAGGTTTCATATTCTGGATCAATAGCAAATAAATGAGCTTTGTTTCCAACACACAGTGTGTTGAGTATTTGTTTCCTTCAGGATAAGAGGAGAGTAAATGAAATCCTGTTCTCAACTGCTCCATTTCTGGGCCTTTTTTCCTCTCTCGAAGAAAGACTTGTATTTTTTTCAGGCCTTTATGACATCAGGACGTCTCCAAGCACTTTACAACCAATGAAATTCTATTGAACTGCAGCCACTGTTGTAATGAAGGAAATGTGACAGCTAATTTGCACACAGCAAGCTCCCACAGACAGCAATGTGATAATGTCCAGATAATCAGTTTTAGTGATGTTGATTCGGTGATGAATATTGACCAAGACTCTGGAGAGATCTCCCCTGCTCTTCAGAATAACATCAATGGATCTTTTATACCCTTCAGTTGAAGATGTCATCTGAAAGACGGGACCTGTAACAATGCAGCACCCTCTCAGTACTGCAGTGGGATATCAGCCTAGATTTTATACTCAAGTCTCTGGAGGTGGATTTGAACCCACAACCTCCTGACTCAGTGATGAGAATGTAACCACTGAGCTACAACTAACACCTCATCTTTAGTCTAGATCTCTAGTTTCTTTCAGTTCTCATACCTTTGTTATTCTCATGGATAAGTCTCAACTTACCAGAGTGCCTTTCCCATCCTGGTATCCAGGGAAGGTATCGGTAACACTACCATACCTGTCCTGGAAGTGTTTGATGGGACAGTGTAGAGGGAGCTTTACTCTGTCTCGAACCCCGTTTTTTTTTTTAAGGTGGCCTTTATACCCCAAGCCCCTTTTAATATATTTTATGCTGAGGGGGTCTTTATTCCCCAAGGCCCCCTTTATATACATTTTATAAAAATAACTTTACTTAAAACAGATAAATCAACCAAAATCTCAAATTAAAATGCCATTTTTGGCATCGACAATGCTCTCCAGTCCCTGCGGTGCCCACCGATCGCGGAAGGCCTCAAGCGTGCTGGCGGACACCGCATGCTCCTTCTCCAGGGACACCGGGTGCGAACGTAACCGCAGAAGAGGGGGTAGGCAATCAGGGAGGACGGACCCCTCCGATGGCCCGCAGCCTGGACCTGTGAATTGCCACCTTGGCCAGGCCCAGGAGCAGACCGACGAGGAGATCCTCCTCCCGGCCCACCTCCCTCCACACCGGGTGCCCAAAGATCAGGAGCGTGGGATTGAAGTGCAGCCAAAACTTGAGGAGCAGCCCCTTCAAATACTGAAACAGGGGCTGCAACCTCGCACACTCCATATATTATTTTTTTTTTATTTAGAGATACAGCACTGAAACAGGCCCTTCGGCCCACCAAGTCTGTGCCGACCAACAACCACCCATTTATTCTAACCCTACAGCAATCCCATATTCCCTTCCAACTACCTACACGAGGGGCAATTTATAATGGCCAACTATCAACCTGCAAGTCTTTGGCTGTGGGAGGAAACCGGAGCACCCGGCGAAAACCCACGCAGTCACAGGGAGAACTTGCAAACTCCACACAGGCAGTACCCAGAATCGAACCCAGCTCCCTGGAGCTGTGAGGTTGCAGTGCTAACCACTGCGCCACTGGACACGGTCTCGTCCAAGCCGCAGAAAATACAGGCAGCCTGGGAGTCCATGAACCTACTTAAAAGTCTATTGGACGGGACTGCCCTGTGCAACACCCTCCACCCCAGGTCCCCAAAGGGGAGGACTCCCACATAGACAGACCTCCATTAGGGTTTCCCCTCGCTGCCAGATGGCAACGTGGACCGCCAGGGCGTGTCCGGCCAGCTGACAAGGGCGAGGAAGTGGACAGTGTGCAGGAGCAGCCCCTACAGGAAACCCCTCCGCGCTGATTGAAATGGCACAGAGGGCATTTCCGAGAGGCGGCTAGGGTTGTGCGGGACCAGCTCCTGAGGAGGGTTTCGGGGCCTGGGTCCGATGAGTAGTTCCGGCCGAGTGGGGTTTAGCTCGGCCGGGAGTGCTCCGCTCTCCCGAGCCCCCTCGCCATCCGCAGTGAAGGGCGTCCCGGGGGATTCGGCTACTCCTCTGCCCACCGGTCCGTCCCCGGAATTGGCCGCCCAGACAGCCGAGGCGCTCTCCGCCGGCGGGGGAGCGTCCTGACTGCAGGCGACCATGTTCCGGACTCAGAATAGATCCTGGTAAAAGATGGGCAACCCCCTCAGAGAGGCACGGCTAACTGTCTCCGCTGGGAGCTGCGTGTCGTCTTGAAGGCAGTGACACTGGCGGAAAAAAGACGTCACCAGCGCACACCATCTGGGAGGACGCTCGAAGTACAGGTATCTCTGCAGGGTCCGAAGGCGGAGAGTCGCAGCCTGGGTGCAGACGCACACCAGCGACTGACCGCCCTCCTCAATCGGGAGACTCAGGACCGCAGCAGAGACCTAGTGTTTCCTCTTACCCCAGAAGAAATCGACGAGTTTCTTCTGGATCTTGCTGGCGAATGCAGGGGGCGGGGCTAAAGTGACCAACCGGTACCACAACATCGAGGCCTCGCGCAGAGCTAATCCCGTCAATCTCCTGCGAAGCAGGCACAGGAACGGCTCCACGCAGATGGTGTACAATTGGCCGGACATGGGGCATTCCTGACGCACTCCTCTCCCTAAGCGAAGGGGCGCCGTCAAGGACCCGTTAACTTTGACCAGACAGTCTGCGGCAGCGTATAGAAGTCTATAAAAGCGCGCAGATTCCCGAAAAGGTATTCGTGATCAACCCTGTCGAACGCCTTCTCCTGATCGAGGGAGAGAAAGGCGACCGACTGACCAGTCCTCTGGGAAAGGTGGATCAAGTCCCAGACCAGGTGGATGTTGCCTGGGACCGTGTAGGACTGGTCGGGGTTGATCAGGTGGGCCAGCACGGAGCCCAGGCGGGTAGACTTAGCCTGGGCAAAGGTCTTGTAATCCGTGCTGAGGAGGGAGACCGGATGCCAGTTTTTAAGCAAGCGGACGATGACCGCCCTGCCACGAGAGGGGCATCTCCCCGGTCACCAGGCTTTCCCCCAGGACCCACGTGTAATCGTCCCCCAGGATGTCCCAGACCGCCATGAGGAACTCCATGGTCAGCCCGTCCAGCCCCGGGGATTTGCCCTCGAGAGCTGGTGGAGGGCGCCAGTCAGCTCCGCCAATGGGAGCGGAGCCTCCAATCGTTCGACGCCCTCTGGGCTGACCAGCAGGTCCTCCCACAAAACTCTGCGCGCGTCCTCGCTGGACGGATCCGGAGAGAACAACGCACTGTAATAAGTGCAGACCTGGAGGCCCATTCCCTCCGGATCTGTGATGGAGGATCCATCATCGGACAGTAGCTCAACCTCTGCCATTCTTCCAGTGATTAGAAGGGTGAGGTGCAATCCAAATCTTCCAGGATCTGGATCTGCGACCTCACGTACGCGCCTCGGGACCCTATGAGCTGCAGGTCCCTCAGCGCACCCTTCTTCTCATTGTATGCCTGCCACAGGGCCGGGTCCACGACAGCATGACCGAGGCAGGACTCCAAGTCGAGCACCTCCCTCTCTAGGCGCCCAATCTCGGCTTCCCTCCCCTTAGTCGACCCCTTCGCGTACTCCTGACAGAAGACACATATGTGAGTCTTGCCCACATCCCACCATAGCCTCAAGGACGGGAAGCCCCCCTGCTTCCTTCTCCAGTCGGCCCAGAATCGAGGGAACGAGTCCCAGAATCGCTCATCCTCCAGCAGCCGATTGTTAAAGTGCTAGTACGCGGACCCCACCCACGTGCAAAGCGAAGTGAACTCCGCCCACACCAGGCGGTGGTCTGAGCACGGCACCAGCCACATGGAGGCCGCCGAGACGCGGGAGACGTACGCCTGCGAAAAGTAGACACGGTTGATTTGGGACCCTCCTCCAGACCTCCACGTGAATGCGCTGGAGTCGGGATGGAGATTCCACCAGACATCCACCAAGTTGAGGGAGCTGATCAGTCTCCACAAACGCTTGGCCACACTGGGGACTGGAGCGATCCCCCACCTCGCGCCCCCCCCCCCCCCGAGGATGATGCAATCGCCTTTATCAATGGAGCTCAGGAGAGCAGACACCTCTTCGAAGAAGCGCGCTTGCAACGCGCTGGGCCTGGGCGCGTACACGTTCACAAGGTGGAGCGGCACGCTACCCAGGCGAACGGCGAGGTGGAGCAAGCGGCCCGGCACTAGCGCCTTGACCCCCAAGATCTCCAGCTGAAAAGTCAAGGCCAACAAGATAGCCACCCCACTAGAAACAGAGGTGAGGTGACTCTTGTCGACCCCATCCTGCCACTCCAGGAGCCAGTTGGCTTCGTCTCCCGGACTGGTGTGGGTTTCCTGCAGAAAGCTCACCGCGTATCTCCCTTCCCTCAGGACTGAGAGATTGTGAAATCTGCGGTGAGACCCCCTGCTGCCGTTGATGTTGCGACTGGCTATGCTTATCTTCATGTCAAAGGTACTTAAAACCCGTCACCAACACCTCACTGTGAGGAGGGAGCGGAAGTGCACCTGGCCTTCCACTTCCCCAGCAACCCATTGAGGAACGCATTGAACTGGCGCCTCAACCAGTTTCATGCCCGCGCCCTTGCCCGCTTTCTTGAGGGCGGCATGGATGGACTGGATGATCAGCGCCAGATTCGACCAACGGGCGAGGGCCAGCTGAACTTTATTGCGGCAACCCCTGCAAGCCGCGAGGAAATCCCGGAGTTCCGCCTTGGGGATGAGAGGAGACTCGGTGGGAGGCACAAGGGACTCCACGACCTCATTGGCGATGGAACCAAGATCGTCCTCCGTGTCCCACACCGAGTCCCCATCCTCCTCCAGGTTGTCACCGCCAGCGGCCGACACACCCACCACACACTGTGGGATGGATGTCCCGGCCGCGCCAACTGGTCCCGCCTCGGTCACGATCCCACCCCCAGGATCGATGGTGGAGGAGTCCTCTCTGGGTTCTAGAATGGAACTGGAGCCTATAGGTACCAGCAGTTCAGGACCCCCCCCCTCTCCACCTCTGTCCCCAGGCCAATGAGCGGTCCAGGGGAGATGGAAATTCCCAACTCCGGAAATTCAGCTGGAGCCGAGACTGGAGTTGGAGAGAGGAGGCCATCTCCCGCTCCTCCAGCACCCACAGTTCCAGCAGATGAGGCAGCGTTTTCAGTTATAACCGGGTCGGGTGTCTCCTGTTTGGGAGTGGATTCTGGCTGGGAGGGCCGACCCTTCGGGACCTCGCCCTTCCCTCCACTCAGGGCACCCGACCCAGTGGCAGAATAGGAGGTTTCTCCAGGAGCGTCCCCAGGCTCCCCCACCACAAGTCGGGCTCCACTTGCTCCCACAGGAGGGGCTGCATGTAGACGGGCCTCCCACTCCCCTCCATCCTGAGGAAAAGGGAGCTCCTGCCCAGACTTTGCAAACTTGATGTTGGTGGTGGCAGGGGGAACCTGGGGACCTGAACCAGGAGACAGCTCCCCTCCAACAGATGGGCCCTGCATCTCAGGGCCCTGAGTTACCTCCGTGGAGGGGTGCCTTCTCCTCTTTCTCCCGCTAGGTCGCAGAGGCGCAGAGACCTCCATGTCATCAGAGGCTTCCGCCTCCGCACCCTCCTTTTTTTTTAGTTACTCTGGGCCTGAGCCCAGCCCTGGGACAGGTGGATTGCCTGGGAGCGGGCCTTGGGCTGAGCTCAGGCTCGGGTTGTGTCATGGTGTCCAGGGGACGAGCCTCTCGGTGTTTATTTTTCCTCTGCGCCTTCCTTCCACTCGGATGGGCACTCCCCTCCCCGCTGGAGGCTGTGAAACCCACAGCCTCCAGAACCGACTGAGCTGTGTCTGTAGGATGTGTGGGGGGAGTGGGAGGAGGTGCAGTGGCGCCACCCTAGGCCACCGAGGTGGAGTTGGCGGCCAGGAGGTTGGGGCAGTTCTTACGAACATGCCCCGCCCCCTTGCAGACGTGGCACCGCGCCCCGTCCGAGGTCCAGAAGACGCGGTAGGCCGTCCCCTGGAACTACATCAAAATGGCCCTCCAAGACCTCCTCCCGTGCCAACTGCATAAATAGCTGGCGGCGGAAGGAGTAGACATGTCGGAGGCTGTGCTCCCGAAGACCGAACGGGATTGGGGGAGGAGCAGCTCACTGAGAATGAAGGTCGTGACATTTGATAACATTATCCGCTGCACAGGGGCCCCCACAGGGTCCGCTGGTAGGAAGGTCCCACCCACAGTGAGCCCTTTATTCAGGGCCAGAGACACGGCCCACTCGGTCTTCAGGAAGAAGAACACAACCTTCCCTTACATTTTTGGGGCTGCCACAATGGCCGAGGGACCGACAACCTCGGCCATTGCCTTTGCACAGGCCTCTATAGACATATTGGGGTGGGTGCAACTCTTCACCCCATGCTTCATGTCAATATTCTAAATGGTGATGGGGCCACAGGAGCAGCTGCTGCAGTATGGAAAGGCCCCGCCACCAGACAGGAGAGTAAAGTCATGGGGTAGAAGAGTCACACCCATCGTTGAGAGAAAAAAACAAAAATTGAGAGAAAGGAATAACAAATTATGCCAAAAAGCACAGACTGGAGGGTATGGCTGGGGAGAGAGGCTGTACGAGAGGAGGGTCAGGAGGAATCAGTCTCTTTGCCGGTGTTAATTCAGGCAGTCCTTTTGCTGGTCTTCCAGTTGGTGGTGGGAGGGGGTGCGATGTCTTCCACCTGGGACAGCTGTAGCTGCCCAGGCACACTCTGCTTCCGTTGTGGTTTACACAGTGAAGAGAAAGTCTCTTCACCTGGGCAGCTCCAGCTATCCCAGGCTAGCTCGTTGGGGTGGGGAGGGAGCTCCTATTCAATGCTGTTAAACACAGGAGCTCCCTGTTCAAACAAACAACCCCACCCAAGGTCTTCCGGTCTCTTCCTTTCCCCCTCCCCACAACAATCAATGAAAGGGCTTCAAAACCCAAACTCACAAGAGCTGTCAGTTCTTCTAGCCTCCTGCTTTCTTCTTTCAGAATAAAGAGAGATGGAAAACCTTTCGTTCAATCTCAGTCTTTCCCTCTTGCAGCAGTCACACAGCTTCCAGCCTCCCGCCTCTGCACAGAGCTACAGTCAGCTGAACCTCATTAACCACTCAGCACCTCCAATTAGGCAGCAGCCAACCCAAGTGCTGTACCTGCCCTGGGAGTGTTTGATGAGACAGTGTAGAGGGAGCTTTACTCTGTCTCTAATCCGTGCTGTACCTGCCCTGGGAGTATTTTTCCTCAATTATCTGATGAAATTTGAAGCCCTCCCTCAGATCTCCAATGACTCTTTGTTCTAATGAAAAGAGCCACCGTTTCTCAAATCTCTCCTGATAACTAAAGCCTCTCTTCCCTGGTATCATCTCAGTGAATCTCTTCTGCACCCTTGACATTCTTCATGGTGTACGATCCACAAAACTTGACCCAATATTCTAACTGTAGCCGAACCAATTATTTGTTGACATGACCTCTGTCCTTTTGTACTCCACACCCCAAATTATAAAACTTGGTTCCCATGTGCGTTTTAATCACTTTATCAACTTGTCCTCCTACTTTTAAAGGTTTGTATATCTGAACCCCTTGTAGGATTTAGAAATATTAACATAACATGGCTAAAATGCATTAACATTAAATGTCTGATATGTATATTATGGGATGGAGAAGTTTAATCTGTGTGATCCTGAAGGACTGTGTTCAGACTGAAGTTCTGTTCCTGCCGTACGATCCTCCCCCCAGATTGTCCTTTCTGAGCTCCAGCCAGGTGATGCCAAACACTCAGGTGGGAAAGACAAAAATCTACAGCAGTGTGTTTAAAACAAAGCTGATTTAATTCACATTTATCCAGAATATTAAACTCCAGCCACGTTATATATTCACATCAGCAAAAACAAACACTAACTGTCATTACGGAAACATAGAAAAGTTATGGCACAGAAGGAGGCCATTCAGCCCATCATGTCCACACTGACCATTAAGAGTTATCCAGCCTAATCCCACTTTCTAGCTCTTGGTCTGTTGCCTCGTAGGTTACGGCTCCTCAATTGCATTTCCAAGTACTTTTTAAATGTGATGAGGGTTTCTGCCTCGATCACCCTTTCAGACAGTGAGTTCCAGACACCAAACCCCCCAACCCTCTGGGTGAAAAGATTTCTCAACTGTCTTCCAATCCTTCTGCCAATTACTGTAAATCTATGTCCCCTGGTCATTGACCTCTCTGATAATGGAAACAGCTCCTTCCTACCCACTCTATCACAGCTCCTCATAATTTTATACACCTCAACCTCCTCTGTTCCACAAAAACAACCCTAGCCGAACCAATCTTTCCTCACAGCTAAAATTCTCCAATCCTGGCAACATCCTTGTAAATCTCCTCTGTACTCTCTCTAATGCAATCACATTCTTCCTGTAATGCAGTGACCAGAACTGCACACAGTATTCCAGCTGTGGCCTAACCAGTGATTTATACAGTTCCAGTATAACCTCCCAGCTCTTATAACCTGTGCATCGGCCAATAAAAGCAAACATCAAGTCTGCCTTCTTAACCACCTTATCTACATGTCCAGCCACCTTCAGGAATTCACTCCAAGGTCCCTCTGTTCCTCTACATGTCTCAGTATCCTACCATTTATTGTGTATTCCTTTGCCTTTTTCACCCTCCCCAAATGTATTACCTCACACTTCTCCGGATTGAATTCCATTTGTCATTTCACAGCACCACAGAATCGTTAGTGCAGGAGATCATTCGGCCCATCGTGTCTGCACCAGATCCACGAAAGAGCAATTCACCTAATGCCATCCCCTTGCCTTCTCCCCATAACCTTGCACGTTCTTCCTTTTGATAAAACAGTTTAATTCCCTTTTGAATGCTTCAAATGAACCTGCCTCCACCGCACTCTCAGGCTGTGCCTTCCACTCGCTGTGTGAAATTTTTTTTCCTATTGTCGCTTCTGTTTCTCTTACCAAATACTTTGAATCTGTTCCCTCTGGTTCCCGATTCTTTCACGAGTGGGAACAGTTTCTCTCTATCTGCTCTGTCCAGACTCCTCATGATTTTGAATACCTCTATCAAATCACCTCTCAGCCTTCTTGTCAAGAAAAACAGCCCTAACTTCTCCAATCTATCTTCATAACTGAAGTTCCTCATTCCTGGAACCATTCTCGTGAATCTTTTCTGCACTCTCTCGAACGCCCTCAAGTCTTTCCTCAAGTGCAGCACCCAGAACTGGATGTAATACTCCAGCTGAGGCCGAACTACCGTCTTATACAAGTTCAACATAACCTCCTTGCTCTTGTACTCTATGCCCCTATTAATAAAGCCCAAGATACTGTTTGCTTTATTAACTGCTTTCTCAGTCCTATCACATTCAATGACTTATGCACATATACACCGAGGTCCTTCTGCTCCTGCACCCCCTTTAGAATTGTACCTTTTATTTTATATTGTCTCTCCATGTTCTTCCTACCAAAATGAATCACTTCACATTTCACTGTATTGAACTTCATCTGCCACCTGTCTGCCCATTCCACCAACTTGTCTATGTCTTTTTGAAGTTCTACACTATCCTGCTCACAGTTCACAATGTTTCCAAGTTTCATATCTGCAAACTTCGAAATTGTGCCCTGTACACCAAGGTCTAGGTCATTAATATATATCAGGAAAAGCAAGGGTTCCAACACTGATCCCTGGGGAACTCCACTACAAACCTACCTCCAGCCCGAAAAACATCCATTCACCACTACTTTTTGTTTCCTGTCACTCAGCCAATTCCATATCCATGTTGTTACCGTCCTTTTTATTCCATGAGCTATAACTGTGCTCACCAGCCTGTTGTGTGGCACTGTATCAAACGCCTTTTGAAAGTCCATGTACACCACCACAATAGCATTGCCCTCATCGGCCCTCTCTGTTACCTCCTCAAAAACTCCAGAAAGTTAGTTAAACATGATTTTCCCTTAAGAAATCCATGCTGGCTTTCTTTAATTAACCCGGTTGCCTACCTGACCAGTCCATTGATATCTTCCTGCAGTCTACAGCTTTCTACCTCACTGTCAACCACACAGCCACTTTTTGTCTCATCGGCAAACTTCTTAATTATGGCCCCTACATTGAAGTCTAAATCATTGATATATACCACAAAAATCAAGGGACCTGGTACTGAGTCCTGTGGAACCCCACTGGAACAGGCTTCCAGTCATGATTCAGCTCTGGATGTGATTAACAGCAGCAACAGCAGAATGCAGTTATACAGAACAGTACAGCACAGTACAGGCCCTTCGGCCCACGATGTTGTGCCAAACCTTTAACCTACTCTAAGATCAAACTAACTACCTACCCTTCATTCTACTATCATCCATGTACCTATCCAAGAGTCGCTTAAATGGCCCTAATGTATCTGCTTCTACTACCACCGCTGGCAGTGCATTCCACGCACCCACCACTCTCTGTGTAAAGAACCTACCTCTGACATCTCCCCGAAACCTTCCTCCAATCACCTTAAAATTATGCCCCCTGGTGATAGCCCTTTCCACCCTGGGAAAAAGTCTCTGACTATCCACTCTATCTATGCCTCTCATCATCTTGTACCCCTCTATCAAGTCACCTCTCATCCTTCTTCGCTCCAATGAGAAAAGCCCTTGCTCCCTCAATCTTTCTTCGTAGGACATGCCCTCCAGTCCAGGCAGCATCCTGGTAAATCTCCTCTGCACCCTCTCTAAAGCTTCCACATCCTTCCTATAAAGAGGCGACCAGAACTGAACACAATATTCCAAGACACAAAAACAAGAAATGCTGGATTCACTCAGCAGGTCTGGCAGCATCTGTGGAAAGAGAAGCAGAGTTAACGTTTCGGGTCAGTGACCCTTCTTCGGAACTGACAAATATTAGAAAAGTCACAGATTATAAACAAGTGAGGTGGGGGTTGGGCAAGAGATAACAAAGGAGAAGGTGCAGATTGGACCAGGCCACATAGCTGACCAAAAGGTCACAGAGCAAAGGCAAACAATATGTTAATGGTGTGTTGAAAGACAAAGCATTAGTACAGAATAGGTGTGAATAGACTGAATATTGAACATCAGCAAGTGCAAACCTGAAGAAAAACAACCTGAAAAAAACAGTGGGTAAGCAAACTGAACAAACTAAGATGAAATGAAATAAATGCAAAAAAAGATTGTAAAAAATGTAAAAAGGAATGCAAAAAAAAAGGAAGAAAAAATAACTAAAAATGAAAGTAAAGTGGGGGGCTGTCATGCTCTGAAATTATTGAACTCAATGTTCAGTCCGGCAGGCTGTAGTGTGCCTAATCGGTAGATGAGATGCTGTTCCTCGAGCTTGCGTTGATGTTCACTGGAACACTGCAGCAATCCCAGGACAGAGATGTGAGCATGAGAGCAGGGGGGAGTGTTGAAATGGCAAGCAACCGGAAGCTCAGGGTCCTGCTTGCGGACTGAGCGGAGATGTTCCGCAAAGCGGTCACCCAGTCTGCGCTTGGTCTCCCCAATGTAGAGGAGACCACACTGAGCAGCGAATACAGTATACTACATTGAAAGAAGTACAAGTAAATCGCTGCTTCACCTGAAAGGAGTGTTTGGGGCCTGGGATAGTGAGGAGAGAGGAGGTAAATGGGCAGGTATTACACCTCCTGCGATTGCAAGGGAAGGTGCCCTGGGACAGGGACGAGGTGGTGGGGGTAATGGAGGAGTGGACCAGGGTGTCGCGGAGGGAACGATCCCTTCGGAATGCTGACAGGGGAAGGGAGGGGAAGATGCGACTGGTAGTGGCATCACGCTGGAGGTGGCGAAAATGGCGGAGGATGATCCTTTGGATATGGAGGCTGGTGGGATGAAAAGTGAGGACAAGGGGAACCCTGTCACGGTTCTGGGAGGGAGGGGAAGGGGTGAGGGTAGAGGTGCGGGGAATGGGTCGGACACGGTTGAGGGCCCTGTCAACCACAGTGGGGGGAAATCCTCGGTTGAGGAAAAAGGTCATATCAGAAGCACCGTCATGGAAGGTAGCATCATCAGAGCAGATGCGTCGGAGACGGAGAAATTGGGAGAATGGAATGGAGTCCTTACAGGAGGTAGGGTGTGAAGAAGTGTAGTCGAGGTAGCTGTGGGAGTCAGTGGGCTTATAATGGATATTGGTAGACAACCTATCCCCAGAGATGGAGACAGAGAAGTCGAGGAAGGGAAGGGAAGTGTCAGAGATGGACCATGTAAAGGTGAGAGAAGGGTGGAAATTGGAAGCAAAGTTGATAAAGTTTTCTAGTTCGGGGCGGGAGCAGGAAACGGCACCGATACAGTCATCAATGTACCGGAAAAAGAGTTGGGGGAGGGGGCCTGAGTAGGACTGGAACAAAGAATGCTCGACATATCCCACAAAAAGACAGGCATAACTAGGACCCATGCGGGTACCCATAGCGACACCTTTTACTTGAAGGAAATGCATGGAGTTGAAGGAGAAGTTGTTCAATGTGAGAACAAGTTCAGCCAGGCGGAGGAGGGTGTTGGTGGATGGGGACTGGTTGGGCCTCTGTTCCAGGAAGAAGCGGAGAGCTCTCAAACCATCCTGGTGGGGGATGGAGGTGTAGAGCGATTGGACGTCCAAGTGTGGTCGAACCAGGGCCTTATAGAGCTGCAGCATAACCTCGCGGCTCTTAAAGTCAATCCCCCTGTTAATGAAAGCCAACACACCATACGCCTTCTTAACAACCCTATCAACTTGGGTGGCAACTTTGAGCGATCTATGGACACGGACCCCAAGATCCCTCTGTTCCTCCACACTACCAAGAATCCTGTCTTTAAGCCTGTATTCCGCATTCAAATTCGACCTTCCAAAATGAATCACTTCACACTTTTCCAGGTTGAACTCCATCTGCCACTTCTCACCCCAGCTCTGCATCCTGTCAATGTCCCGTTGCAACCTACAACAGCCTTCCACACTATCCACAACTCCAGCAACCTTCGTGTCATCGGCAAACTTGCTAACCCAGCCTTCCACTTCCTCATCCAAGTCATTTATAAGGGTGGCGCAGTGGTTAGCACCACAGCCTCACAGCTCCAGCGACCCGGGTTCAATTCTGGGTACTGCCTGTGTGGAGTTTGCAAGTTCTCCCTGTGTCTGTGTGGGTTTCCTCCGGGTGCTCCGGTTTCCTCCCACATGCCAAAGACTTGCAGGTTGATAGGTAAATTGGCCATTAGCAATTGCCCCTAGTATAGGTAGGTGGTAGGGAAATATAGGCACAGGTGGGGATGTGGTAGGAATATGGAATTAGTGTAGGATTAGTATAAATGGGTGGTTGATGGTCGGCACAGACTCGGTGGGCCGAAGGGCCTGTTTCAGTGCTGTATCTCTAAATAAAAAAAATAAATAAATAACAAAAACAGATCTTTGTGGAACACCACTGGTCACCGAGCTCCAGGCTGAATACTTTCCATCTACTACCACCCTCTGACTTCTATGGGCCAGCCAATTTTGTATCCAGACAGCCAACTTTCCCTGAATCCCATGCCTCCTTACTTTCTGAATGAGCCTACCATGGGGAACCTTATCAAACGCCTTGCTAAAATCCATATACACCACATCCACTGCTCTTCCTTCATCAATGTGTTTTGTCACATCTTCAAAGAATTCAATCAGGCTTGTGAGGCATGACATGCCCCTTATAAAGCTATGCTGACTGTCTCTAATCAAACCATGCTTTTCCAAATAATCATAAATCCTGTCTCTCAGAATCCTCTCCAATAATCTGCCCACTACTGACGTAAGACTGACTGGTCTATAATTCCCAAGGTTATCCCTATTCCCTTTCTTGAACTCACTGGTGTCTCAGCAGGTTGGATGACCGAGTGAATCCCTTTCCACTCTCGGAGCAGGTGAATGGCCTCTCCCCAGTGTGAGTGCGTTGGTCTATCTGCAGATCATGTTTCCTTTTTTAGCTCTTCTCACAGTCAGAACATTTAAATGGTCTCTACCCAATGTGAACTCGCTGGTGTCTCAGCAGAGTGGATGACTGAGTGAATCCCTTCCCGCACAAGGAGTAGATGAACGGCCTCTCCCCAGTATGAGTGCGTCCATGAATTTCCAGTCGGGATGGGCGATTGAATACTTTCCCACAGTCACCATATTTCCACAGTTTCTCTGTGGTGTGGGCATCCTTGTGCCTCTCCAGGTTGGATGATCAGTTGAAGCCTCACCTACACATAGAACACCTCAATGGTTTCTCCCCATTGTCAATTGTGCAATTTTTTTTTCAGGCTGTGTAACTGGTTAAAGCTCTTTCCACAGTCAGTGTACTGGAACACTCTCACTCGAGTGTGTGTGTGTCGGTGCTTTTCCAGTCACACTGATGTTTGAAATCTTTTCCCACAGACAAGAACTGACAAACATTTCTCCTTCCACATTCAGGTCCTGATGAATCAAGTGACTCTGTCAGATCTTGACATGATTTTTAGCTTGACATTCCCATCTGCAAATCCCCCCCATTTGTATATCCTGTAAAATGAAGTTTACAAATCATTGTCAGTCAGGATAGAAATTCACAACACTCTTTCCTGCTGCTTCCGGGCCCAGGATGGTCCTGCATGCACCCTGCTGCACATTCCCCTCCAATCTACCGCCCTTGACAGTCTCACATTGGAAATTGTTGGGTCCAACTGGGCTCAGAAATACTCGGGGTTAAAACCAGCAGCTGCATCTCTATCTCCGCTCCAACTCCAACTCATGCACCAAAAAAGACCTGAACAGGTCAGGGATCGACTTCCGCATCCAACACCCATCCCGATACAACGTCAGACGGATTGACGGCGGCTCTAGACCAATAGCAAGAGGGGGCGGGACAGGAGGACTGGGGCGGCCGCGCCTTCTCCGTAGCGCGAGGCCTGCCCCTCTCATCCGTTCCGATTGGTTGGAGGACCTCAGCCCGCTTTGTCCTCCAGCTCCGCCCCTCCCATGCCGCAGCTGCCGTCAATCAGCAGGGCGGGCGGTGTGAGCTGAGCATGCGCGGCCCGGTAGGGCCTGAGGCAGAGAGCGCGGTTCCAGCAGGTGAGAGGGAGGCGGGTTAATAAAGCCCGGGGCTCGCAGGCTGCAGACACACCGAGTGCGGAGCCAGGAGACAATCTAAACAGGGAGATCACAACAAACAACAAGATCAACCCCCAGCTGCGGCTTCCACCGCTTCCCTCCGGCCCGAATCTCAACAAAGAGCCGAGAGCAGAGACTGTCCCAAAATCCAGGAGAGGCAGGGAGCGTCTCTAAATGGAGACTGGTCAGGGAGCGTCTCTAAATGGAGGAGAAATGGAGACTGGGCAGGGAGCGTCTCTAAATGGAGGAGAAATGGAGACTGGGCAGGGAGCGTCTCTAAATGGAGGAGAAATGGAGACTGGGCAGGGAGCGTCTCTAAATGGAGACTGGTCAGGGAGCGTCTCTAAATGGAGGAGAAATGGGGACTGGGCAGGGAGGGTCTGTGAATGGAGAGTTGACAGCGTGCTTTTCTAAATGGAGGAGAAATGGGGACTGGGTGGACGGGGAAGCTTGATAAACACAGTGCAGGCTGTAAACCCATTTAATAATCCAGGTGCCATGTTTGCATCTGTGGGGTTTTTTTTTTTGCAGTGGGGTTAATGGCCTCCAGCTTTCCAGCTCTTTTTGGAGGATCTAAGGATTAATAAACTGTAACATCAAAGGACAAAACATTAAAGGAAACTCAGTTCAGTTATAAAGGGGCCGAGGGGAGGGGAGGGAGGAACCATTCGGGACACAGCACAGGGCAGGAGGTCCCCCACTCCCTGGTTCCACAAAGACTCCCCTTGGACTGTGTCACACCTGGGCAGGGCTGGCTCAAGGTGCAGGAAGCTGCTGGGCTGAGCTGTGGACTGGGAGGAGTGGGGGGTTTGACTGACAGGCCTGGGGAGGGGGATATCAGGGCAGGTGGACACACTGCTCCCCCTTTTCCTCCTGGGATGTTTTACTGGAGTCGTGTTGCTGAGTGTTTCAAAACTCTGTCTCCCTATCCCGGTAATGTCGGTGGATTGCAGATTGCTGTAAGTGTTAGACTATGTTGCCAGGGCAATATGCAGCAGGGAGCATGCGTGGCCGTCCTGGGCCAGGGAGCAGGAGGAGAGAATGCTAAAAATTTCTATCCTGAGCTGACCGATGGCTTTTGTAAACTCCTTTTGTAGGGGCATAGAAGGGGAGGATATACACACTGCAAATTCAAAGCAAGAGAAATGTTTGTCTGTTTTGAATTTCTATCCTGGACTGACAGTAATGAATTTTGTAAACTCCTTTAACAGGATATTAGAAAGGAAGGATTTGCAGATGGGAAACTGAAACCAAACATCACATCAGGATCTGACAGAGTCACTCGATTCATCAGGACCTGAATATCACCTGGCTTTGAATGTGGAAGGAGAAATGTTTGTCTGTTCTGTCTTTGGGAAAAGATTTCAAACATCAGTGTGACTGAAAACACATCGAGAGACACACACCCGAGTGAGAGTGTTCCAGTGCACTGACTGTGGAAAGAGCTTTAACCAGTTACACAGCCTGAAAAAACATCGCACCATTCACAGTGGAGAGTAACCATACACGTGTTTTGAGGCATCAACTGATCATCCAATTCGGAGCAACACAAGAACACCTGCACCATGGAGAAACCGTGGAAATGTGAGGACTGTGGGAAGGGATTCAATTACCCATCCCGACTGGAAATTCATCGACGCAGTCACACTGGGGAGAGGCCGTTCTCCTGCTCCGTGTGTGGGAAGGGATTTACATGTTCATCCAGCCTCTGTATACACCAGCGAGTTCATACTGGGGACCGACCGTTTAAATGTTCTGACTGTGAGAAGAGCTTTAAAAGCACAAGGGATCTACAGACACACCAACGCACTCACACTGGGGAGAGGCTGTTCACCTGCTCCGTGTGTGGGAAGAGATTTGCATGTTCATCCAGCCTCTGTATACACCAGCGAGTTCACACTGGGGAGAGACCATTCACCTGCTCCATGTGTGGGAAGAGATTTGCCTGTTCATCCAGCCTCTATGTACATCAGCGCATTCACACTGGGGAAAGGCCGTTTAAATGTTCTGACTGTGAGAAGAGCTTTAAAAGCACAAGGGATCTACAGACACACCAACGTACTCACACTGGCGAGAGGCCTTTCACCTGCTTCGTGTGTGGGAAGAGATTCGCTCTCTCATCCACCCTGCTGAGACACCAGCGAGTTCACACTGGGGAGAGGCCATTCACCTGCACTGAGTGTGGGAAAAGATTCACTCTGTCATCCAACCTGTTGAAACACCAACTTGTTCACACTGATGAGAGACCGTTTACCTGTTCTGACTGTGAGAAGAGATTTAAAACCACAAAGGATTTGATGGCACACCAGCGCACTCACACTGGGGAGAGGCCGTTCACCTGCTCTGTGTGTGGGAAGGGATTCACTCATTTATCCAGCCTTCTGACACACCAGCGAGTTCACACTGGGGAGAGACCATTCACTTGCTCTGAGTGTGGGAAAGGATTCACTCAGACCTCCAACCTTTTGAAACACCAGCGAGTTCACACTGGGGAGAGACCGTTTACATGTTCTGACTGTGAGAAGAGATTTAAAAGCAGAAGAGATCTACAGACACACCAGCGAACTCACACTGGGGAGAGGCCATTCACATGTTCCGCATGTGGGAAGAGATTCGCTCACTCATCCGCCCTGCAGAGACACCAGCGAGTTCACACTGGGGAGACACTGTTCACCTGCTCAGTGTGTGGGAAAGGATTCACTCGGTCATCCCACTTCAATGAACACCAACATGTTCACATTGATAACTGATCTTTTCAATGTTCCGACTGAGAAGAGATTTAAAAGTAAAAAGGATTTACTGACACACCGGCGAGTTCGCATTGGGGAGAGGCCGTTCACCTGCTCCGGATGTGGGAAGGGATTCACTCAGTCATCGCTGCTGCTGAGACACGGGCAATTTAACATATAACTGCAGAGGGTGGATTCTGCTGTTGCTGCTGTTAGTCACACCAGAACTGAATCATGACTGGAAGCCTGTTTCCAGTGGGGTTCCATGGGGCTCAGTACCAGGCCCCTTGCTTTTTGTGGTACAGTCAAAGCTTTGTTATCCGGCATGTGTTGGGACATGAGAGGTGCCGGGTAATCAAATTCCAGTTAATGAAGAGTCGTGCTACCAAGGCAACACAATAGTTTTAATTTTAATAGAAATGATTACATGCAAAGAATAAGAAAATGTACAATACAGAGATCTTGAGGCAGTAATGATGTATAGAATTCTTGAACAGTAATGTATAAATTACACTAAAACACTAGATGTAGAAGGTGACGGGACAGAATCTGTACTGAGCCTATGGCAAGCCCTTGGGAGCGTTCCTGAAAAGATTTGGGGTATCAGTTTGCCTACTGACCTCATGTCTTTTTTGCATGAAAATAGAGTGCAAAATATGTAGCTACATAAACTCTTGTGCAGAATAACAAATCTGCCTTTCAGTAAATTTGATTCATGTATCAAATCCTGAAGCAGCATTAGCCCAAGTTATTTTCTGTTCCTCACTAAAATCTTCTTCTGCAGAGTCATATTCAGTTTCCTTAGACTTCTCAGCATTCAGGACTCTCATTATTTCCACATCACTAACAACATGTGTCACTTCAACCTCCTTGTCAACTTCAACCCAATCTTCTACATCATTTTCACTAAGCTGCTTGATTGGGTTTGTAGAAGAAACATCCCTCAGACTGTCAGGAATTTGTGATTTTTTATATTTTTATGGTGAACATTAAAGCCTTCAAATTCCTCTTCATCAGAAGACACTTCTGCAAATATAACACTGGGCCACAGTTTTCTCCAAGCCCTCCTTAATGTTTCACCTTTAACCAAATTCCATGCACAAGTCACATTGAAAATTACATCTTTAATATTATAATTTGATTGGAAGTTTTGGATTGGGCCTTCATGATTGATTAACTTTCTTAGGAAATCTCTCCTGTAAAAACATTTCATATCCAGGATGATGTCCTGGACCATTGGTTGAATCAATGAGGTAACATTTGGCAGACAGGAAGATGGTAAAAATATTACCAGACACTAACTTCGATTCATGAGGGTGAGCTCGACAATTGTTGAATAAAAGAATAGCTTTGCTATCTTCAGGTTTTCTTATTTTTCTAAAATGTTCTTTCACTGCAGGTACAAAAACATAGTGAAACTAATCATAAAAAATGTCTTTGTCTCTCCATACATTAATTATGCTTTATAATCAACAGGTATATGTTTTACACCTTTAACTTCTCTAGGACAATTATATATACACCCATCGCCAAAAGCTTCACTCGGTGCATTCCCGTGGCATTAGCTTATGCAAACACAGTTATTCTGTCTTTATTTTACTTAAAACCTGCAGCATTAGATTCACTCGCACCAGCTAGGGTCGAATTAGGCAAACAGTGCCAAAACAGGCCTGTTTTATCTGTTATAAATTTGTTCTATGGATAGATCATTTTTCAGTAACCAATTTGTTGAGAAAATCACAATACTTTTCTGCAGCCTCATGGTCAGCTGATTTTTGTTCACCGGTTATATCTAGCCGCCTTATGCCATGTCGCTGTTTAAAGCAGGAAAGCCATCCATTGGAAAATGCACATGGTTCAGTCAATTCCATTTGCTGATGAAAGTCTTCTGCCTTTGCAATGAGCATTGGGCCTGAGACTGGAGCATCCTCGGGAGCATTTCAACAAAAACTGTCTAGCTGCTCTAATTTAGGTTTATGTAGAGGACGGTGTTGTTCCACAGCTTTATTAGTCTCAGAACCAGCAAAGAATTTCAACAACTGGTCTTTTTGACCCTTGATGTCGTATATGGTTGATGAACCAACATTATATTCATCAACGCATTACGATTTTCACCTCTTTCAAGACGCCTGCAAATGTCTATTTTCTGCTGTAGCATCAACACAACCCTTTTCCACTTTCCCCCTTTTCCTGTCAATGTTTTATTGGATGCCATACTGGGTGGATGGGGAGATAAAGGACAATATTGCATAAGCACAGTGACAAGATGGACTGCCAGCAGCATCACTAACTACAGTACAGTAATGACCAAAACAATCGGCTGCACTCGGGGAAAACTCAGCATTGGGAGACCAGGCTTGGAAGTGTTTGGAAATTCTGGGGAAGAGCTTTCCAGTTGGTACAGTGGCAGATAACAAAGTTTTTACTGTGAATATATACACTTCGGACTTAAATCTCAGGAGCCTGATTAAGAAGTTTACAGATGAGACAAAAAGTGACCGTGTGGTTGACAGTGAGGAAGAAAGCTGCAGACTGCAGGAAGATATCAATAGACTGGTCAGATGGGCAGAAAAGGGCAAATGGATTTCAATCTGGAAAAGTGTGAGGTAATGTGTTTGGGGAGGGCAAACAAAGCAAGAGAATCCACAATAAATGATAGGATACTGAGAAGTGTAGAGGAACAGAGAGACCTTGGAGTTCATGTCCACAAGTGGCTGGAGGTAGATAAGGTGGTTAAGGAGGCAGATGTGATGCTTGCTTTTATTGGCTGAGGCATGGGATATAAGAGTTGGGAGGTTATACTGGAACTGTATAAAACACTGGTTAGGCCACAGCTGGAGTACTCTGTGCAGTTCTGGTCACCTCACTACGGGAAGTACATAATTACATTAGAGAGGGTACAGAGGAGATTTACAAGGATGTTGCCAGGATTGGAGAATTTTAGCTGAGGAAAGATTGGTTAGGCTAGGGTTGTTTTCTTTGGAACAGAGGAGGCTGAGGTTTATAAAATTCAGAGTTTGAGATAGAGTGGGTCGGAAGAATCTATTTCCATCATCAGAGAGGTCATAGATTTACAGTAATTGGCAGAAGGATTGGAAGACCGTTGAGAAATCTTTTCACCCAGAGGGTTGGGGCGTTGGTGTCTGGAACTCACTGTCTGAAAGGGTGATCGAGGCAGAAACCCTCATCACATTTAAAAAGTACTTGGATATGCAATTGAGGAGCCGTAACCTACGAGGTTACAAACCATAAACTGGAAAGTGGGATGAGGATGGATAACTCTTAACGGCCAGTGCAGACATGATGGGCTGAATGGCCTCCTTCTGTGCCATAAGTTTGATGTTTCCAATATGACAGTTGGAGTTTATTAATATTGGCAGAAACACATCTCAACTGTCATAATATAAACATAGCAAATTTACACCACAGGAGGCCATTCGGCCCATTGTGTCTGTGCCAGCTACAAAAGAGGTTTCCAGCTTAATCCAACTTTCTAGTTGCTATGACCTTGGAGAGATCGTTAACGTGAAAAATACGAGATATGAACCCAAACCAATTTAACAAATTACACTCGATTTCATGCTTTAAGTCTTTTATTATAACAACCAAACTAAATAAAATCCCCAGTTAACTAAATAGCACTTTGTAAATAGCTGATGTCCCAAATTATAATCAAAGATATTTTCTTTACTTACTCAACACTTGAAAATCTCACACCAGACTGATACATTACACAGTCTTTTTTGATGGTGAAATCCTTTGCAGTTAAAAGTCCCAAATTCTTCCCAGTTCCAATGGACTGCATCTCCAAAACTTTAAAAAAAAAATTCCTTTGCTCACTTCTCCAAGCACCTCTGAGCTGGACATCTGTAGATAATGAGCTTTCCTGTGGACCTTTACTCTTCTGCAAACTTCGACTCTTAAAAAAAAAAACAGGTTCAAGTTTCCAGCTCCTTTCGCTGTACATTGTCAGAGAGCAGGCGCTCTCTCGCTCTCTCTGTCGCTCTCTCTCTCTCCAGCTGCCCCTGCTGGGTGCCTTCTCTTACAGCTTCCCTTGAGGCCTCACCCCGATGGATTCTCTTCTTACAGCCTGCTTGAGGCCACTATATGATGGTTGATTCCTTACAGCCAGTTATTCTCCAGAAAGTCGGTTAAATTTATCTGGTCCTAGAATTCAATAGTTGATTGTTCTTCTCCAAAATGTAAATACCAGAAGTCTAGTTTCACAAAGCTACTCGGCCTTTCCATTGCCCCCAGGTGTTACCACCTGCTGGTTCATTTATATGTTCTCAATGACTGACTCCTTGTTTTACAATCCAAAAGTCTGGGAGGATGAAACCCATTGTTCTTCAGGTGTTAGTGCTGTCATCTCTGTTCTTCAGAAAACACTCTTTGATCTGTTCCCTCTGTTGTCTTGGTAACTATTTACAGAGTGGAGGTGAGGTCAGCTGACCTCCTGGATTCCATCGTGAACTTTCAAAAAATCACAATCTATAAGATATAATCATGTTACAAGGTCCAGTGATCCTAACACCAGTTCACATCAACACAAATGAACCCTGACTGTGACTCAGTTGTTACCATTGTTACCTCTGAGTCAGAAGGTTGTGGGTTCAAGTCCCACTCCAGAGAGTTTGCTGTGTGCAATTGGCTGCTGTGTTTCCTACATTACAACAGTGACTACACTTCAATCCTACTTCATTGGCTGTAAAGCACTTTGACATGTCCTGTGGTAGTGGAAGGTGCTGTATATGTGCAGATCTTTCTTTAACCATCAGAATGAACATGGTTCAGTCCAGGATGTGATTAACAGCAGAATCCAACCTCTGCAGTCACTTGTGAACTCGCTGGTGTTTCAGCAGGGCAGATGAACGAGTGACTCTCTCCCCACACTTGGTGCAGCTGAATGGCCTCTCCCCAGAGTGAGTGTGTTGGTGAGTCACCGTTTCACGTCTGCTTTTAAAGACCTTCTCACATTCAAAACGTCTCATCACTGTGAATTTTCGTGTGTGTCAGCAGCTGTGATGACTTCCCACACTCGAAGCAGGTGAATGGCCTCTCCCCAGTGTGAACTCGCTGGTGTCTCAGCAGGTTGGATGACTGAATGAATCTCTCCCCACACTTGGCCACTTCCCAGTGTGACTGCGTTGATGAGTTTCCAGCTTGGATAGATAATTGAATCCCTTCCCACAGTCCCCACATTTCCATGGTTGCTCTGTGGTGCAGGTGTCTTTGTGTTTCTGCAGGTTGGATGATCAGTGGAAGCCTCATCCACGCACAAAACACGTGTACAGTTTCTCCCCACTGTGAATGGTGTGATGTTTTTTCAGGCTGTGTTACTGGTTAAAGCTCTTTCCACAGTCAGTGCACTGGAACACTCTCACTCGGATGTGTGTGTCTCGATGCTTTTCCAGTCACACTGATGTTTGAAATCTTTTCCCAGACGGAACAGACAAACATTTCTACTTTTTTAAAAATTCATTCATGGGATGTGAGTGTCGCTGGCCAGGCCAGCATTTATTGCCCATCCCTAATTGCCCTTGATAAGGTGGTGGTGAGCTGCCTTCTTGAACCGCTGCAGTCCATGTGGGGTAGGTACACCCACAGTGCTGTTAGGAAGGGAGTTCCAGGATTTTGACCCAGCGACAGTGAAGGAACGGTGATATAGTTCCAAATCAGGATGGTGTGTGACTTGGAGGGGAACTTGCAGGTGGTGCTGTTCCCATGCATGTGCTGCCCTTGTCCTTCTAGTTGGTAGAGGTTGCGGGTTTGGAAGGTGCTGTCTAAGGAGCCTTGGTGCATTGCTGCAGTGCATCTTGTAGATGGTACACACTGCTGCCACTGTGCGTCGGTGGTGTAGGGAGTGAATATTTGTAGATGGGGTGCCAATCAAGCGGGCTGCTTTGTCCTGGATGGTGTCGAGTTTTGTTGGAGCTGCACCCATCCAGGCAAGTGGAGAGTATTCCATCACACTCCTGACTTGTGCCCTGTAGATGGTGGACAGGCTTTGGGGAGTCAGGAGGTGAGTTACTCACCTCAGGATTCCAAGCCTCTGACCTGCTCTTGTAGCCACGGTATTTATATGGCTACTCCAGTTCAGCTTCTGGTCAATGGTAGCCTCTAGGATGTTGATAGTGGGGGATTCATTGATGGCAATGCCGTTGAATGTCAAGGGGAGATGGTTAGATTCTCTCTTGTTGAAGATGGTCATTGCCTGGCACTTGTGTGGCGCGAATGTTACTTGCCACTTATCAGCCCAAGCCTGGATATTGTCCAGGTCTTGCTGCATTTCTACACGGACTGCTTCAGTATCTGAGGAGTCACGAATGGTGCTGAACATTGTGCAATCATCTGCGAACATCCCCACTTCTGCCCTTATGATTGAAGGAAGGTCATTGATGAAGCAGCTGAAGATGGTTGGGCCGAGGACACTACCCTGTGGAACTCCTGCAGTGATGTCCTGGAGCTGAGATGATTGACCTCCAACAACCACAACCATCTTCCTTTGCGCTAGGTATGACTTCAGCCAGCGGAGGGTTTTCCCCCTGATTCCCATTGACCTCGGTTTTGCTATGGCTCCTTGATGCCATACTCGGTCAAATGCTGCCTTGATGTCAAGGGCAGTCACTCTCACCTCACCTCTTGAGTTCAGCTCTTTTGTCCATGTTTGAACCAAGGCTGTAATGAGGTCAGGAGCTGAGTGGTCCTGGCAGAACACAAACTGAGTGTCACTGAGCAGGTTATTGCTAAGCAAGTGCCGCTTGATTGCACTGTTGATGACACCTTCCATCACTTTACTGATGATTGAGAGTCAACTGATGGGGCGGTAATTGGCCGGGTTGGATTTGTCCTGCTTTTTGTGTACAGGACATACTTGGGCAATTTTCCACATTGCAGGGTAGATGCCAGTGTTGTAGCTGTACTGGAACAGCTTGGCTAGGGGCGCGGCAAGTTCTGGAGCACGGGTCTTCAGAACTATTGCCGGTATATTGTCAGGGCCCATAGCTTTTGCAGTATCCAGTGCCTTCAGTCGTTTCTTGATATCACGTGGAGTGAATCGAATTGGCTGAAGTCTGACACCTGTGATGCTGGGGACTTCAGGAGGAGGCCGAGATGGATCATCAACTCGGCACTTCTGACTGAAGATTGTTGCAAATGCTTCAGCCTTATCTTTCGCACTGATGTGCTGGGCTCCCCCATCATTGAGGATGGGGATATTTGTGGAGCCACCTCCTCCAGTTAGTGGTTTAATTGTCCACCACCATTCTCGGCTGGATGTGGCAGGATTGCAGAGCTTAGATCTGATCCGTTGGTTATGGGATCGCTTAGCTCTGTCTATTGCATGCTGCTTATGCAGTTTGGCATGCAAATAGTCCGGGGTTGTAGCTTCACCAGGTTGACACCTCATTTTGAGGTATGCCTGGTGCTGCTCCTGGCATGCCCTCCTGCACTCTTCATTGAACCAGGGTTGGTCTCCTGGCTTGATGGCAGTGTTGTATATGTCGTGCCATGAGGTTACAGATTGTGTTTGAGTACAATTCTGCTGCTGCTGATGGCCCACAGCGCCTCATGGATGCCCAGTTTTGCATTGCTAGATCTGTTCAAAATCTATCCCATTTAGCACGGTGATAGTGCCACACAACACAATGGACGGTATCCTCAATGTGAAGGCGGGACTTCGTCTCCACAAGGACTGTGCGGTTGTCACTCCTACCAATACTATCATGGACAGATGCCTCTGCGGCAGGCAGATTGGTGAGGACGAGGTCGAGTATGTTCCTCCCTCGTGTTGGTACCCCCACCACCTGCCGCAGACCCAGTCTGGCAGCCATGTCCTTTAGGACTCGGCCAGCAGTGGTGCTACCGAGCCACTCTTGGTAATGGACATTGAAGTCCCCCACCCAGAGTACATTTTGTGCCTTTGTCACCCTCAGTGCTTCCTCCAAGTGGTGTTCAACATGGTGGAGTACTGAGTCATCAGCTGAGGGAGGGCGGTAGGTGGTAATCAGTAGGAGGTTACCTTGCCCATGTTTGACCTGATGCCATGAGACTTCATGGGGTCCGGAGTCGATGTTGAGGATTCCCTGGGCAACTCCCTCCCTATTGTATACCACTGTGCCACCACCTCTGCTGGGTCTGTCCTGCCGGTGGGACAGGACGTACCCGGGGATGGTGATGGCAGTGTCTGGGACATTGTCTGTAAGGTATGATTCCGTGAGTATGACTATGTCAGGCTGTTGCTTGACAAGTCTGTGGGACAGCTCTCCCAACTTTGGCACAAGCCCCCAGATGTTAGTAAGGAGGACTTTGCAGGGTCGACAGGGCTGGGTTTGCCATTGTCGTTTCCGGTGCCTAGGTTGATGCCGAGTGGTCCGTCCGGTTTCATTCCTTTTTATTGACTTTGTAGCGGTTAGGTACAACTGAGTGGCTTGCTAGGCCATTTCAGAGGGCATTTAAGAGTTAACCACATTGCTGTGGGTCTGGAGTCACATGTAGGCCAGACCAGGTAAGGACAGCAGATTTTCTTCCTTAAAGGACATTAGTGAACCAGATGGGTTTTTACAATAATCGACAATGGTTTCATGGCCATCATTAGACTAGCTTTTAAATCCAGATTTATTAATTAAATTCAAATTCCACCTTCTGCTGTGGTGGGATTCGAACCCATGTCCCCAGAGGAATTCTCTGGGTTATTAGTCGAGTGATAATACCACTACGCCACTGCCTACCCTTCCACATTCAAAGGCTAATGATATTCAGGTCCTGATGAATCGAGCCACATTTTTATGTGATGTTTCAATTTCCCATCTGCAAATCCTCCCCTTCAAATACACTGTGAAAGGAGTTTTCAAAAGTCATCACTATAAATACAGGACAGAATTTCAGAACAGACAATTCCAGTTAATCAGGAACACTCTTTCCTCTTGTTCCCATTCAAATTTAAAGAAGGTCAAAATAAGCAAAAAAAAGTTCCAACAAAAGCAAAGGGAATAAAAGCAAAATACTGCACATGCTGGAAATCTGAAATAAAAACAGAAAATGTTGGCAATACCCAACAGGTCTTGCAACACCTGTGGAGAGAGAAACAGAGTTCACGATTCAGTTCGATGACCTTCCATCAGCATGGCAAAAGTTAGAAATGGAATAGGTTCTGAGCAAGTGAAAGTTTGGGGGTGTGGGGGGCATGGGGGAGAACAAAAGGGAAGGTCTGTGATCGGGCAGAGGACGGGAGAGATTAAACAACAAAGTGTAATGGAGCAAAGGCAGATGGATCGCACATAGTTGTAGTAAAATACAAAGCATTTGTCCAGAGTATGTTAATGGCAGAGTAATGAACAGCTCCGTCCGAAAGCAAAAACGTGAAAACATGTTTAAGACAGGCATATAGCAAAGCAAAAATAAAAATGGTTTCCATAGTCTGAAATTGTTGAACTGAGTACTGAGTCCAGAAAGCTGGAAGTGCCTAAAGCAAAGGGAACTTTCCCAATAAACCAGGATGTTGTTACCAGTGTCTATGAGACATTCTGTATCCTGAGGTGCCCACCAGTTACCAAAGGTATCAAGCATGCTCCCTCTCCAAAGCCACCCAGGCATGGACAAGACCACAGAAGAGAGGCCGTCAGCCGGAGTGACACCCCCAACATGGTCCCCGCACTTCGTGGACCGGCACATCGCGGCGTTAACCGGGCCCAAGAGCAGGTCTAGGAGAAGATCCTCCGACTTACCCACCCCCTTCACACTGAGCGACCAAAGATTAGGAAAGTGTAACTAAAAGTTGAGCAGCAGCCCTTTCAGGTAACTCTCACAATGGACACCTCTAGACTACAAAAATCAAATGCAGCCTGGGAGTGGATGAAGCTGCTTAAAACCCTATTGTCCAGGATGTTCCAGCGCCCGGGCTCTAGGACCCGCTTGGGAACAGAGACCCTGAAGCCCCGCCCACTCGCCGTGCCCTCACCAAGATGGCCGCACATGGATCCGGAGCCTGCCCTGCCTAAGATGGCGGCCAGTGCCCCCCACTGCCCCGGGCCTGTCACCGCGGGGTAAACACGGGGCCTGTGGCCTCTGATTCGGGGTCTCAGGCCGACCCCGGGTGTTTATGAAGCTGCCCAGCCCACCCATGGCTCCAATTCCTCCCCTGTGCCCACAATCTCCTCCCGAGCCGCCTGTTCCGCCTCAGTCGGTCAGTGTTTCTGGTTTTTGTTCCTGGATATTCCTGGTCTCCCTTCAATCGGGGAACTTAGTCCCTGCTTTTAATTTATTATTAGTTTCAAACCGCCTTGGTCGGTGGGAGAGGTCATCGCATCTCACTTGACAGCTACCGCCTGCCTCAAACTGGACAGCCCCTGGTCAGTAAGGTTCTGTCCCGCCACAGTCCACCTGCTTCAATGGGTGCTTGCACCTCAGGGTCATTTCCCGACAAGTGGACTGTAACACCGCACCAAACGGCAGGACCAAAAAAGGAAAGAAGGTGCCAGCCCTTTGTTTTGCAAGCTGGAACATCAGAACGATGTGTCCTGGCCTATTGGATGACCTTACACAAATCAACGATTCTCGGAAGACCACCATCGTTAACAACGAGCTCAGTAGACTCAATGTGGACATTGCAGCACTTCAGGAGACACGCCTCCCCGCGAGTGGATCTCTAACAGAGCAAGACTAGACCTTCTACTGGCATGGTAGGGATCCTGAAGAACCAAGACAGCATGGAGTGGGCTTCGCCATCAGAAACTTTTTGCTCAGCATGATGGAGCCACCCTCAAATGGCTCAGAACGCTTACTGTCCATCTGACTGTTCACCGCCTCTGGTCCAGTACACCTACTCAGCATCTATGCTCCAACACTCTGCTCCCCACCTGAAGCTAAGGACCAGTTCTACGAGGAACTCCAAAAGATCATTAGTCGCATCCCCAACACCGAACACTTGTTCCTGCTGGGGGACTTTAATGCCAGGGTTGGGGCCGACCATGACTCATGGCCCTCCTGCCTTGGGTGCTATGGCACTGGTAGGATGAATGAGAATGGTCAGAGACTGCTTGAGATATGTACCTATCATAACCTCTGCATCACCAACTCGTTCTTTCACACTAAATCCTGTCACCAGGTTTCTTGGAGACACCCAAGATCACGCTGTTGGCACCAGCTGGACCTCATCGTCACAAGGCGAGCCTCCTTAAACAGCGTTCAAATCACACACAGCTTCCACAGTGCGGACTGCGACACCAACCACTCCCTGGTGTGCAGCAAGGTTAGCCTCAAACCAAAGAAGCTGCATCACTCCAAGCAGAAGGGCCGCCCGCGCATCAACACTAGCAGAATTTCTCATCCACAGCTGTTATGTAAGTTTCTAAATTCACTCAAAAAGCCCTTCAAAACACTCCCAAAGGGGATGCAGAGACCAAGTGGACCCACATCAGAGATGCCATCTACGACTCAGCAATGACCACCTATGGCAAACGTGTGAAGCGGAATGCAGACTGGTTTCAACCTCACATTGAAGAGCTGGAACCTGTCATAGCAACTAAGCGCATTGCACTGCTGAACTACAAGAAAGCCCCCAGCAACTTCACATCCGTAGCACTTAAAGCAGCCAGAAGCACTGCACAAAGAACAGCCAAGCACTGCGCAACTGATTACTGGCAATACCTATGCAGTCATATTCAGCTGGCCTCTGACACAGGAAATATCAGAGGGATGTATGATGGCATTAAGAGAGCTTTTGGGCCAACCATCATGAGGATTGCCCCCCTCAAATCTAAATCAGGGGACACAATCACTGACCAACGCAAGCAAATGGACCGCTGGATGTCTACCCTGAGGCAGTGTGGCTTTTGAGCACAGAGATCCACTATCGACATGTTGTTCTCCCTTCGACAGCTACAGAAGAAATGCTGTGAACAACAGATGCCCCTCTACGTTGCTTTCATTGATCTCACCAAAGCCTTTGACCTTGTCAGCAGACGTGGTCTCTTCAGACTACTAGAAAAGGTTGGCTGCCCACCAAAGCTACTAAGTATCATCACCTCATTCCATGACAATATGAAAGGCACAATTCAGCATAGCGGCACCTCATCAGACCCCTTTCCTATCCTGAGTGGCGTGAAACAGGGCTGTGTTCTTGCACCTACACTGTTTGGGATCTTCTTCTCCCTGCTGCTCTCACATGCGTTCAAGTCTTCAGAAGAAGGAATTTTCCTCCACACAAGATCAGGTGGCAGGTTGTTCAACCTTGCCCGTCTAAGAGCGAAGACCAAAGTACGGAAAGTCCTCATCAGGGAACTCCTCTTTGCTGACGATGCTGCATTAACATCTCACACTGAAGAGTGTCTGCAGAATCTCATCGACAGGTTTGCGGCTGCCTGCACTGAATTTGGCCTAACCATCAGCCTCAAGAAAACGAACGTCATGGGACAGGACGTCACAAATACCCCATCTATTAATATCGACGACCACACTCTAGAAGTGGTTCAAGAGTTCACCTACCTAGGCTCAAATATCACCAGTAACCTGTCTCTAGATGCAGAAATCAACAAGCGCATGGGAAAGGCTTCCACTGCTATGTCCAGACTGGCCAAGAGAGTGTGGGAAAATGGCGCATTGACACAGAACACAAAAGTCCGAGTGTATCAAGCCTGTGTCCTCAGTACCTTGCTCTACGGCAGTGAGGCCTGGACAACGTACGTCAGCCAAGAGCGACGTCTCAATTCATTCCATCTTCGCTGCCTCCGGAGAATCCTTGGCATCAGGTGACAGGACCGTATCTCCAACACTGAAGTCCTCGAGGCAGCCAACATCCCCAGCATATACACCCTACTAAGCCAGCGGCACCTGAGATGGCTTGGCCATGTGAGCCGCATGGAAGATGGCAGGATCCCCAAGGACACATTGTACAGCGAGCTCATCACTGGTATTAGACCCACCGGCCGTCCATGTCTCCGCTTTAAAGACGTCTGCAAACGCGACATGAAATCCTGTAACATTGATCACAAGCCGTGGGAGTCAGTTGCCAGCGATCACCAGAGCTGGCGGGCAACCATAAAGGCGGGGCTAAAGCGTGGCGAGTTAAAGAGACTTAGCAGTTGGCAGGAAAAAAGACAGAAGCGCCAGGGGAGAGCCAACTGTGTAACAGCCCCGACAAACAAATTTTATCTGCAGCACCTGTGGAAGAGTCTGTCACTCTAGAATTGGCTTTTATAACCACCTCCAGGCGCGTATCCATTGTCTCTCGAGACAAGGAGGCCAAAGAAGAAGTTTCAAACAGGGCCTGTCACCTGCAGAAGCCCCGCAGCTACCGCCCCGCTCGATGCAAACGTGGGATCTGGAGTTTCTTATTGGGGGCTTGCGGCCCACACCGGGTGTTTCTGAAGCCCACCCGCCGGCTCCATTCCTCCCCTGCGCCCCGCTGACTCCACCCGCTGCAAAAGCGGCTTCAGCACTCGCACGGCTCTGATCATAGTGACATTGCGCATGCTCCAGATACAGGCCGGCACTGCGCCTGTGCGCTGGTTTCCTGTAGCGTGAATATTACACATTCACTAACGCAGAGAATACTGGGTAATTGCATCGCCATTTTTAGCACTATTTAATGACGAAAAGTGATACACTGTGGGCGCATTGTGACGAAATCATTTAATAACTCATGCAGAAACGGATGCACGGATTTCCAGCGAAGGGTAACAGCTGGATTTGATTCCTAACAATGATTCCTTCCCTGAGAGGGGAACAAAGGCTCTCTAGACTGATCTTATGGTTGTCCTATGAGGAGAGATTGAGTAGACGAGGCCTATAATCCTTCGAGTTTGATGAATTTCAGCTGATTTCATTCTGACATATAATATTCTTAAGCGGCTTGACAGAGTAGTTGCCTGAAGAGGTGGAACCCTCACAACATTTAAGAAGTATTTAGATGAGCACATGAAACGCCAGAGCATACAAGGCTATGGGCCAAGTGCTGAAAAATGGGATTAGAATAGATTGGTGCTTGATGAACGGCTCAGAGTCCAGAACTAGAAGAAACAGACGTGGAATAAGAGTTCAGCCATTTAGTTTTTTTTTACTTCATTCTTTCATGGGATGTGGTCATCTTCAGCAAGACCATCATTTGTTGTCCATCCCTAATTGTTCTTGAGGAGATTGTGCTGAGCTGATAATGATGAGAATTGTTTTCACTGAAAGGATTGAAATTCTTAACCCCAGAGGGCTGTGGATGCTCAGTCATTGCGTATAGTCAACACAGAGATTGATAGATTCTTGGATACTAAGGGAGTCAAGGAATATGGTGATAATGCAGTTCAGAGAGAAGATCAGCCGTGATCTTACTGAGTGGCGGAGAAGACTCACAAGGGCATGTAGCCTACTCCTGCTCCTATTTATGTTCCTCTCCTGAAGGTGCTGACACTGACTGGGATACAGAGTTAATCTCCCTCTACACTGTCCCATCAAACACAAAGACAATTTTACAAAATGAAAACGGGTTAGATACAGAGTAAAGCTCCCTCTACACTGTCTCAACAAATACACCAACAGCAGGTACAGCATGGGTTAGATACAGATTTAAAGCTCCCTCTACCATCAAACACTCCCAGGGCAGGTCCACAGGCATGCAATACCAAGACTAGGAGAGTCTGGAATATATGGGTCGGAGTAACTGAAGGTCTGAGAACTGAAATAATCTAGAGTACTGATGTGGTGTTAGCTGTGGCTCAGTGCTTATATTCTTATCCCTGAAGCAGTAGGCTGTGGGTTCAAATCCACATCCAGAGACCCGAGCACAAAATCGAGGCTGATGTTCCACTGCAGTATAGAGGGGGTGCTGCACAGTCAGAGTCCCATCTTTCAGATGACATCGTCAACCAAGACTGTATCTGTCCTCTCAAATGGATGCAAACAATCCCATAAAGTTATTTTGAAGAGCAGGGGTGCTCTCCCTGATGCTACCAATATTTATCCCTCAACCAACATCAGGAAAAAAATTATGTGGTCACTGCCTCCTTTCTGTTTGTGGGACTTTGCTGTGTGCAATTTCCTTTTTGTATTTAAGACATTAAGAGAAGTATTTGCATTTATATAGCATCTTTCATGATCTCAGGATGCTCCAAAGCACTTTTACAGCCAATGAAATACTTTTGAAGTGCCATCACTGTTGTAATGTAGGAAACACAGCAGCCAATTTCACACAGCAAGATCCCACAAACAGCGATGTCATAATGACCAGATCATCTGTTTTACTGATGTTGGTGAAAATATTGGCCAGGACACCGAGGATAACTCCCTTGCTCTTCTTTGAAATAGTGCCACAGGATCTTAGGCAACCACCTGAGGGTGAAGACAGGGTGTGGGTTTAATGTTTCATCTGAAAGACGGCACCTCCAACCAGGCAGCAGTCACTTCAGACCGCACTGGAGTGTCAGCCTTGATTGTTCTGCTCAAGTCCTGGAGAAAACCTGAACCCACAACCTTCTGACTTAGAGGCAAAAGTTCTACCCACTGAGCCACAGCTGCCAACAGCACTGAGTACACATCAAAAGAAATTCAGAAGTTGTAAAACATATGGGACATCCTGAATTCATAAATACAAATATAAGTCTTCCATTAACAGAGGAGAAAAGGCCCAAAATGGAACAATTGGTAACAGAACATCAGTCTCCTCTAATCTTAGAGAAATCAGGGACTCGAACACTGTATTTGATGCAAAGCTGATGTATTTAACATATATCCAGAATACTAATCTTCAGCACAGTTACATGGATTACTAACATCAACTAAAATAAACTCCAAATATCAGAATGAACATGGTTCAGTCCTGGATGGGATTAACAGTAGCAATAACAGCAAAATTCAACCCCTGCCATCACTTGTGAACCCGTTGGTGTTTCAATAGGTGGGATGATTGAGTGAATCCCTTCCCACACTCAGAGCAGGTGAACGGTCTCTCCCCAGTGTGAACTCGCTGGTGTCTCATAAGATCATAATCATAAGAACTAGGAGCAGGAGTAGGCCTTCCGGCCCCTTGAGCCTGCTCCGCGATTCAATAAGATCATGGCTGATCTTTTCGTGGACTCAGATCCACTTACCCGCGCTCTCCCCGTATCCCTTAATTCCTTTATTGTTCAAAAAGATATCTACCTTAACTTTAAAGACGTTTACTGAAGAAGCGTCAACTACCTCACTGGGCAAGGAATTCCATATATTAACAACCCTCTGGGTGAAGAAGTTCCTTCTTAATTCAGTCCTAAATCTGCTCCCTCTAATCTTGAGGCAATGCCCTCTTGCCCCAGATTCACCTGCCAGTGGAAACATTCTCTCTACTTGTATCTGATCTATTCCCTTCATAATGTTATATGTTTCTATAAGATCCCCCCTCATTCTTCTGAATTCCAATGAATATAATCCCAATCTACTCAGTCTCTCCTCATAAGCCAACCCCCTCAACTCCGGAATCAACCTAGTGAACCTCCTCTGCACCCTCTCCAGTGCCAGTACATCCTTTCTCAAGTAAGGAGACCAAAACTGCACACAGTACTCCAGGTGCGGCCTCACCAGTACCTTATACAGCTGCAACATAACCTCTCTGCTTTTAAACTCAATCCCTTTAGCAATGAAGGACAAAATTCCATTTGCCTTCCTAATTACTTGCTGTACCTTCAGACCAACCTTCTGCGATTCATGCACAAGGACACCCAGGTCCCTCTGCATAGCGGCATGCTGTAACTTTTTACCATTCAAGTAATAATCCTTTTTACTGTTACTCCTACCGAAATGAATGACTTCACATTTATTATCATAAGAACTAGGAGCAGGAGTAGGCCGTCCGGCCCCTCGAGCCTGCTCTGCCATTCAATAAGATCATGGCTGATCTTTTCGTGGACACAGATCCACTTACCCGCGCTCCCACCGTATCCCAATTTTTATACTCTATGCCCCGACCGATGAAGGCAAGCATGATGTATGCCTTCTTGACTACCTTATCCACCTGCGTTGCCACTTTCAGTGACCTGTGGACCTGTACGCCCAGATCTCTCTGCCTATCAATACTCCAAAGGGTTCTGCCATTTACTGTATACCTCCCACCTGCAATAGACCTTCCAAAATGCATTACCTCACATTTGTCCGGATTAAACTCCATCTGCCATTTCTCCGCCCAAGTCTCCAACCAATCTATATCCTGCTGTATCCTCTGACAATCCTCATCATTATCCGCAACTCCACCAACCTTTGTGTCGTCCGCAAACTTACTAATCAGACCAGCTACATTTTCCTCCAAATCATTTATATATACTACAAACAGCAAAGGTCCCAGCACTGATCCCTGTGGAACACCACTAGTCACATCCCTCCATTCAGAAAAACACCCATTCACTGTTACCCTCTGTCTTTTATGACTGAGCCAGTTCTATATCCATCTTGCCAGCTCACCTCTGATCCCATGTGACTTCACCTTTTGCACCAGTCTGCCATGTGGGACCTTGTCAAAGGCTTTACTAAAGTCCATATAGACAACATCCACCGCCCTTCCCTCATCAATCGTCTTCATCACTTCCTCAAAAACCTCAATCAAATTCGAGAGACACGACCTCCCCTTCACAAAACCATGCTGTCTCTCGCTAATAAGTCTGTTTGTTTCCAAATGGGAGTAAATCCTGTCCCGAAGAATCCTCTCTCATAGTTTCTCTACCACTGACGTAAGGCTCACCGGCCTATAATTTCCTGGATTATCCTTCCCACCCTTCTTAAACAAAGGAACAACATTGGCTATTCTCCAGTCCTCTGGGACCTCACCTGTAGCCAATGAGGATGCAAAGATTTCTGTCAAGGCCCCAGCAATTTCTTCCCTTGCCTCCCTCAGTATTCTAGGGTAGATCCCATCAGGCCCTGGGGACGTATCTACCTTAATGCTTTGCAAGACACCCAACACCACCTCCTTTTTGATAATGAGATGACTGAGACTATCTGCACTCCCTTCCCTAGGCTCATCATCCACCATGTCCTTCTCCTTGGTGAATACTGATGCAAAATACCCATTTAGTACCTCACCCATTTCCTCTGGCTCCACACATAGATTCCCTTCTCTGTCCTTGAGCGGGCCAACCCTTTCCCTGGTTACCCTCTTGCTCTTTATATATGTATAAAAAGCCTTGGGATTTTCATTAATCCTGTTTTCCAATGACTTTTCATGACCCCATTTAGCCCTCCTAACTCCTTGCTTAAGTTCCTTCCTACTGTCTTTATATTCCTCAAGTGCTTCATCTGTTCCTAGCCTTCCAGCCCTTACAAATGCTTCCTTTTTCTTTTTGACTAGGCTCACAATATCCCGTGTTATCAAAGCTTCCTGAAACTTGCCAAACTTGTCCTTCTTCCTCACAGGAACATGCTGGTCCTGGATTCTAATCAGCTGACGTTTGAAAGACTCCCACATGTCAGATGTTGAGTTACCCTCAAACAGCCGCCCCCAATCTAAATTCTTCAGTTCCTGCCTAATATTGTTATAATGAGCCTTCCCCCAATTTAGCACCTTCACCCGAGGACTACTCTTATCCTTATCCACAAGTACCTTAAAACTTGTGGAATTATGGTCACTGTTCCCGAAATGCTCCCCTAATGAAACTTCGACCCCATCCCTAGTTGGACTATCTACATACTGTTTCAAGAAGCCTTCCTGGATGCTCCTCACAAATTTTGCTCCATCCAAGCCCCTAGCACTAAGTGAGTCCCATTCAATATAGGGGAAGTTAAAATCACCCACCACTACAACCCTGTTACCTTTACATCTTTCCAAAATCTGTCTACATATCTTCTCCTCTACCTCCCGCTGGCTGTTGGGAGGCCTGTAGTAAACCCCCAACATCGTGACTGCACCCTTCCTATTCCTGAGCTCCACCCATATTGCCTCGCTGCATGACTGCTCCGAGGTGTCCTCCTGCAGTACAGCTGTGATATTCTCCTTAACCAGTAATGCAACTCCTCCACCCCTTTTACATCCCCCTCTATCCTACCTGAAGCTTCTAAAGCCTGGAACATTTTGCTGCCAATCCTGCCCTTCCCTCAACCAACAGCTGAAGAACAATGGGTTGCACCCTCCCAGACTTTTGGATTGTAAAACAAGGAGTCAGTCATTGAGAACATGTAAATGAACCGGCAAGTGGTAACACCTGTGGGCAATGGAAAGGCCGAGTAGCTTTGTGAAACAAGACTTCTGGTCTTTGTATTTTGGAGAAGAACAATAAACTATTGAATTCCAGGACCAGATAAATTTAACAGACTTTCTGGAGAAAAACAGGCTGTAAGGAATGAACCATCTCCATCAACCATCTCCTTTTATCTTGAAAAAGAGCTCCAGCCTGTTCAGCCTTTCCTGATAAGTTTATCCTCTCAGTTCTCGGACCAACCTTGCACCTATTCCCGGTGCCTCCATATCCTGTTAATATTATGGGACCATAACTGTTCACAGTTCTCAAACTGTAGTCTGAACAAGCTTCAATACAAGTTTGACACAACTTCACTTCTTTTCAATTCTATCTGTCTAGAAATGAATCATCATTCTTTATTTGCTTCTTTTCTTGCCTTATTAACCTGTGTTGCTACTTTTATTGGTCTGTGTATCTGGACCCTCAATCCCTTTGCTCCTCTGCCCTATTTGGACCCTTATTTTCTAAATAGTATGTGGCCTCCTTATTCTTCTACCAAAATAGATCACTGCACATTTATCATCACAGCACATTGATCTATATCGAAATTCATTTGCCAGTTACAATCCCATTCTGTTTATTAATATCTTCGTGCATTTCGTCATAGATTAACTCCTGAGGAAAACTATCTGCCAATGCAGTGTCATCCAGAAATTTTGAGATTGTACTTCCAATGCCGAGTCTGAATCATTTCTGTAAATGGTGAATAACAGTGATCCCAGCACCGATCCCTGTGGAACTCCACTTCCCACCTTCCACCAGTCTGAGTAGCTACTCTTAACCCCTACTCTCTGTTTTCTGTTTTGTAACCAGCTCGCTATCCATAACAGTTTGTACAGTCTGCAAGGAGACCAAGATCAGGCAGTGTGGAGTGAAGGACCAGGCAGCAGAATGGATGGAAAGATGGTAACAAACTGTAATCAGAGGGTTGGATTTACAGGGAGTTCATAGCCGTATCTGGTGAGTGTGACTGTCCACACCCATTGTGTGAGCTGTGGGAGCTCAACAAACTCTTCTGGTTAAAGACTGACCAACAGAACGGCTGGAATCAAAAGGTTCCAGTCATGGAAGGAGCCCTTTTCCTTCCAAAATTATAACTTATTCATAAAATGTTATAAAAATGCATGACAAAACAATTCAAATTGGACATTTCATAAAGCGCAATAAAGATTAGTTTCTTTCAACACAGAACATGAGGTGCCTCACTACTCTTGCCATTTCAGGTTATATTTATGACTTAGATTTGTATTACCGACCAAAAACATTCTCTAGTGCATACAGCCCAAGGGGTTTTGCAGTTTCCAGCCCCTCAGTCTAATATACAAGGAGGACTGTACACTGGGTCTTTCCCCATGTAGCCATTGTGCCAGTTGCCCCAAACTTTAGTGTGTCCCTCGGCACATCGTTCTGGACCTTGGAAGGTGCCAGTCTGCAACACTCGGTCGTGGACAACTCTTTGCACTGGATGACCAGCAAGTTTTGGGTAGATCTAAGAGCATCTTTCAACATGTTGATAGTCCTCCAGAAGCAGTTGATGTTTATCTTGGTGTGTGTTCCTGGGAACAGCCCGCAGAGCATCGACTCCTGTGTTATAGAACTGGTCAGGATGAACCTCGACAAAAACCACTGCAACTCTTTCCAGACCTGCCACCAATATGTTGGGTTTCACAGTTCTCCAACCTTTGTAATCACCTTTGTGTTCCTCATTGTTCTCTAGAGTCAACTATTTCATGTTCGGCTTCCATGTTCCCCTGCCAATCCTCTGGTCATCCCGTAAGTGAGAATCCACCAGTAGGAGGCAGCGGTCAAAGAAGAACACTGGCTTGACTTGAATACGTGGGACACAAACAGGAAGTCAATCCTGGAATGGACGGACCCATCTGCTCTTGACCCGGTGTATCGACGCTACGCATCTGCAGGGTTGCTGAAGACATTGTGCCGCTTGGCATCTTTTGCTGTTTCCATCAGGAGTCTGGGAGTGGCATCCATTTGCCCATCAGCCCTGATGCAGTTGAAGTCACTACCTAAAATGATTGGCCTGGACATTGTCCTCCAGCAGCTCCCACTGCTGCTGGCAGTCAGTCACTCTCTATTGAACTGGGGTGTACACGTTGATTAATTTTAAGCCACGTCAAATGAGCTGTGTCAGTTCTCAGGTGGTCTCTATGTTTTTGCCTTCATGGGATATCTTCAGACATTGGGAATTGGTCTGTGTATACACACGCATTGAAGTTGTGAAAGAGTATGCAGTTCCACCCACTTGCTTTCCTGGTTGAAGTTCATTTCCGAGGTGGAAGATTATGAAAAATAAAGACGACTTAAAAACAGGTAAAAAGATTGCCGGGCAGCTTCGTGGTTGGATAGCTTAAAAAAAATCAGAACTGATTGAGCAAGTGCGATGAAGTAATGAATCTCTTCCCGCACTCAAAAGCATGTGAATGGCCTCTCCCCAGTGTGAGTTCACTGGTGCGTCAGCAGGTCAGATGAAGTAGTGAATCCCTTCCCACACTCAGAGCAGCTGAATGGCCTCTCTCCAGTGAGAACTTACTGGTGTGTCAGCAGGTTGGATGGCTGAGTGAATCCCTTCCCATACTCGGAGCAGGTGAACGGCCTCTCCAGGGTGTGACTGCATGGATGAGTTTCCAGCTCAACTGGATAATTCAATCTCTTTCCACAGTCCCCATATTTACATGGTTTCTTCCCAATGTGACTGCGCTTGTGTTTTGACAGGCCAGATGATCGGCTGAAACCTCATCCACACACAGAACACGTGTACAGTTTCTCCCCACTGTGATCGCTGCTTTTTCCTTTCATGTTCAAAATCCGGTGATATTCGGTTTCTGATAAATTGGACGATTCCTTCAGATCCTGATCTGATGTTTGCTTTGCATTTCACGGCTGCAAATCCTCCCCTTCTAAAACCCTGTGAAATTGATTTAAAACAGGAAAAAAAAGTAAGCGAATCCACAAAAACACAAATTCAGGTTGTGAAATGGGGCTGAACGAATCTGGTAATTTATGGGTCCAGCTGGAGGGAAAAGTGACCATGAAAGCTGCTGGATTGTCGTACAACCCCAACTGGTTCATTAATGTCCTTCAGGGAAGGGAACCTGCCACCCAGTCTGGACCTACACAAGACTTTGCTCTTTATGGGAATAAAGAGACAGAGTCAGGGTGAGGCGCAGGGAGAGTAGCGGTATATTATACATTGACAAATCAAAATAAACTTTGACAGAACCTCCCAAACCCTCAACTTCCATCATCCAGAAGGACCAGGGTAGCAGGTGTATGTGAACACCTTCACCTCCAAGTTCCCCTCCAAGTCACACACCATCCTGACTTGTCTGACATCCAGTACTGGATGAACAGAAATTTCCTCTGATTAAATATTGGGAAGCCATTGTCTTTAGTTCCTGTTACAAACCCCTCTCCCTAGTCACCAACTCAATCCCTCTCCCTGGAAACTGTCTGAGGCTAAACCAGACCATTCAAAACGTTGCTGTCATATTTGACTCCGAGATGAGCTTTCGATTGCATATCAGTGCCATCACTCAGACCGCCTATTTCCACCTCAGTAACATCACCCGACTTCACCACTGCCTGAACTCATCTGCCTCTGAAACTTACATCCATGTAATTGTTACTTCTCAACTTGACTATTCTAACACACTCCTGGCCGGCCTCCCACATTCTACCCTCTGTAAACTTGAGATCATCCAAAACTCTGCTGTCTGTGTCCTTCCTCAGACCCAGTCCTGTTCACCCATCACCACTGTGCTCACTGGCCTACACAGACTCCCAGTTAAGCAGCACCTCAATTTTAAAACCCTCATCCTTGTTTTCAAATCCCTCCATTCCCTCACCCCTCACTATCTCTATAATCTCCTCCAGCCCTACAACCCTCCGAGAGATCAGGGATCATCTAATTCTGGCATCTTGAACATCCCTGATTTTCATTGCTCCACCATTGGTGGCCGTGCCTTCAGCTGCCAAGGCCATAACCTTTGGAAATCCCTCCCTAATCCTCTCCACCTGTCTACCTCACCTTCCCTGATTCAGACACTGATTAAAACCCACCTCTCTGATCAAGCTTTTGGTCGTCTGCCGTAAAATCTCCTTATGTGGCTCAGTGTCAAATGTTGCTTTATAGCACTCCTGCAAAACACCTTGGAACATTTTATTATATTAAAGGCGCTATATAAATACAAGTTGGACATATATCACCGTTCCTTTATCATCACTGGGTGAAAATCCTGTAACTCCTTCCCTAACACCATTGTGGGAGCATCTTCACCACACGGACTGCAGTGGTTCAAGAAGGCGGCCCACCATCACCTTCTCAATGGGCAATTGGGGATTGGTAATATATGCTGGTCTGGCTAGTGATACCCATATCCCAAGAATGAAGTAAAAAATGTGTATATGAAAAATGGATTAAAAGCCTCTACAGAAATACTTGTTACTGAAACGATACTCATTCACATTGAGTGGTTGGTGTCTGTTTAGCAACCTCCCCTGGAATCACCTTTCTTGACAGTCTCACTTTGGAAATTGCTGGGCCCGACTGGGCTTAAAAGTACTTGGGGTTAAACCAAGCAGCTTCTGCTCCAGCTCAAACTGATGCAACAAAAATAACCTACACAGGTGATCAGGAACCGACTTCAACATCAACACCCACCCCGATATGAACTGGCTTTTAATTGGGCCATCTGTGTTTCTCGACTCAGTCCTGTGAGCAACACCTGCAATAAAGCAAAGGAAACAGACAGAGGCAGAGAGTGAAGTAGAGACTAAAAGGTGTAGATACATTTCACAATTCCATTTTTGTGTTCATTGAGAGTGACGGACAGAAAGAAAGATTTGTATTTTATAGTTTATTTCATGACCTCCGGACACCCCAAAGAGCTTTCCAGCCAATGAAGTGCTTCTGAAGTGTAGTCACTGTTGGTAATGTAAGGACAGTGTTAGAGAAAACATGCAGAATTGGAAATGGCAAAGTAGCATCTTAAGAATGATGTGGAAATATGGAATCTTTGTTTCCAGTTTGTCTCTTTGTTTGATGCAGATTCAGCAGATATAAAAGTTTGCTGAATTTTGAAATGCTGCTCCGTTTAAATCTCACTCGTCCATCAGATAACAACAGACTAGCACCAAGAATCTGCTCGCCAAACAACTCATGATTAGATGGTCTGAAGTTCTGTTGTGAACCTATTTTAATGGTGAATGTTTCAGGTGGGAATCCTGAAAAATGAAAATCCTCCTGCAACATAGGAAATCCAAGCCTCATTTTCTGATGCAAAAAAATTGGGAATATTGCATTACTCTCCGTACCCCCCCCCCCCCCCACCCAAAATAGTGTTATATATCATGCTGCATGGCACTTTTTACATCCTTATCAACTTTGGGAACCAAATCACAGAATGGTTTGATTGATGAGGGAAGGGCAGTGGATGTTATCTATATGGACTTCAGTAAAGCCTTTGACAAGGTCCCTCATGGCAGACTGGTACAAAAGGTGAAGTCATATGGGATCAGAGGTGAGCTGGCAAGATGGATACAGAACTGGCTCGGTCATAGAAGACAGAGAGTAGCAATGGAAGGGTGCTTTACTGAATGGAGGGCTGTGACTAGTGGTGTTCCGCAGGGATCAGTGCTGGGACCTTTGCTGTTTGTAGTATTTATAAATGATTTGGAGGAAAATGTAGCTGGTCTGATTAGTAAGTTTGCGGACGACACAAAGGTTGGTGGAGTTGCGGATAATGATGAGGATTGTCAGAGGATACAGCAGGATATAGATCGGTTGGAGACTTGGGCGGAGAAATGGCAGATGGAGTTTAATCCGGAAAAATGTGAGGTAATGCATTTTGGAAGATCTAATACAGGTGGGAAGTGTACAGTAAATGGCAGAACCCTTAGGAGTATTGACAGGCAGAGAGATCTGGGCGTACAGGTCCATAGGTCACTGAAAATGGCAACGCAGGTGGATAAGGTAGTCAAGAAGGCATACGGCATGCTTGCCTTCATCGGTCGGGGCATAGAGTATAAAAATTAGCAAGTCATGCTGCAGCTGTACAGAACCTTAGTTAGGCCACACTTGGAATATTGCGTGCAATTCTGGTGGCCACACTACCAGAAGGATATGGAGGCTTTGGAGAGGGTACAGAAGAGGTTTACCAGGATGTTGCCTGGTCTCGAGGGCATTGGCTATGAGGAGAGGCTGGATGAAGTCAGATTGTTTTCACTGGAACGACGGAGGTGGAGGGGGCGACATGATAGAGGTTTACAAAGTTATGAATGGCATGGACAGAGTGGATAGTCAGAAGCTTTTTCCCAGGGTGGAAGAGTCAGTTACTAGGGAACAAAGGTATAAGGTGCGAGGGGCAAAGTTTCGAGGGGATGTGCGAGGCAAAGTCTTTACACAGAGGGTGATGAGTGCCTGGAAGTTGCTGCTGGGGGAGGTGGTGGAAGCAGGTACGATAGCGAAGTTTAAGAGGCATCTTATTTAAGGAAGGATGTGAATGCATTGGAGGTGGTTCAGAGGAGATTTACTCGATTGATACCTGGAATGAGTGTTTTGTCGTATGAGGAAATGTTGGACTGACTGGGCTTGTTTTCACTGGAGTTTAGAAGAGTGAGGGGAGACTTGATTGAAGTATATAATATCCTGAACTGTCTTGACAAGGCGGTTGTGGAAAGTGTGTTTCCTCTTGTGTGTTATTCTAGAACTAGGTGGCACTGTTCGAAAATTATGGGTCGCACTTTTAGGACAGAGACGAGGAGAATTCTTTCTCTCAGAGGGTTGTGCGACTTTGAAATTCTCTGCCTCAGAAGGTGGTGGAGGCGGGGTCTTTGATTATTTTTAAGGCAGAGGTAGATAGATTCTTGTTAGGCAAGGGAATCAGCGATTATCGGGGGTAGATGGGAGTGTGGAATTCGAGGCAGAAACAGATCAGCAATGACCTTATTGAATAGCGGAGTAGGCTCGATGGGCCGAATGGCCTACTTCTGCTCCTGACTCCTGTGGTCGCATTTTCTGATCAGGAATCAACCCCAGGCCACGGCAGTAAATGCACTGAATCCTAACCACTCGACCACCAGTGAAGATTGGCAATGCTGTTTCAGGTTAGTTGCCTTTCCCATTTTTTCACTTTCAGCAGGAAATTGCTCCGATTCCATGAAGATTCGAGTTCTGCCGCCGTCATTTTACACATAGAAACCTGGTTCAAACTAATGAAAGCAGACCACATTCCCATTCATTCACTGGAGGTTCAATTTCCTTCAAAACATTGCAAGGATCTTTAGAAAACATACTTTTTTGTCCTGGTTGTTTTCTGTGTTTCTTTCTCATCCATTTTCACCTTTAGTTTAGTTTCTAACAAATTCACAATATCTAATTGCTATCGATAAATTTGAACATTTCCAATCAGCAGGATTAGCTTGGCCTCAACCAGTTCAAAGCAAATGTCTGTTTGATTAGTGAATAACTCTGTGATCTCCCCAGACAGCCAACTGAAGAAAACTGACACAAACTCGCTGTGAGCAGGGTTTGAACCTGCGTGGGGAAACCCCCATTGGATTTCAAGTCCAACGCCTTAACCACTCGGCCATCACAGCTCTGCAATTGTACACCTCTGTAATTAAATTGTCCGTACAAAGCATTAGAGACTTGCTGTGCACAGGTTCTGCAGAATCATTGTCTTTCAGCCTTGAATTGTGTTGTATCTTCCAGTTTGTGAAAATGAACATGATGGTATCAGTGAATTTTACAGCACAGAAGGAAGCCTGTCCACCCGCCGAGCCTGTACCAGCTCTTTGATAGAACTGTCAGTTTAATCCCTCAATCCAGCTTTTTCTCATCACCCTGGAAACTCATCCTCTTCTTTTGTCGCTATTCTCTCTTTTATGTCCCTCAGCAAATTATGTATCCACGCTGGCCCTGGTCCTTTGATTCCACCACAGGGGAAGATGTGTTTGGGAGTTGCATTGTGCTGGAGGTGGTGGAAATGGTGGAGGATGATCCTTTGGATATGGAGGCTGATGGGCTGGTAAGTGAGGACGAGGGGAACCCAGTCGCGGTTCTGGGAGGGAGGGGGAGGGGTGAGGGTAGAGGTGTGGGAAATGGGCCGGTCACGGTTGAGGGCCCTGTCAACCACAGTGCGGGGGGGGGGCATCCTCAGTTGAGGAAAAAGGAAGACATATCAGAAGCGCTCTCATGGAAGGTGGCATCATCAGAGCAGATGCGTCAGAGATGGAGAAACTGGGAGAATGGAATGGCGTCCTTACAGGAGGTAGGGTGTGAAGAAGTGTAGTCGAGGTAGCTGTGGGAGTCGTTGGTCTTATAATGAATATTAGTAGACAACCTATCCCCAGAAATGGAGACAGAGAAGTCCAGTAAGGGGAGGGAAGTGTCAGAAAAGGACCATATAAAAGTGAGAGAAGGGTGGAAATTACAAGCAAAGTTGATAAAGTTTTCCGTACTGGAAAGAGAGTTGGGACCCCTCCCTTCCCCTGTCAGCATTCTGAAGGGATCTTACCGCTACCACCTTGTCCCTTTCCCATGGCACCTTCCCCTACAATCGCAGGAGGTGTAATACCTGCCCATTTACCTTCTCTCTCCACACTATCCAAGGCCCCAAACATTCCTTTCAGGTGAAGCAACGATTTACTTGTACTTCTTTCAATTTAGTATATTGTATTTGCTGCTCACAATGTGATCTACTCTACATTGGGGAGACCAAACGTAGATTGGGTGACCCCTTTGCGGAACATCTCCGCTCAGTCCGAAAGCATGACCCCAAACTTCCGGTTGCTGGCCATTTCAACACATCCCCCTGCTCTCATGCTCACATCTCTGTCCTGGGATTGCTGCAGTGTTCCAGTGAACATCAATGCAAGCTCGAGGAACAGCACCTCATCTACCGATTAGGCACACTACAGCCTACCGGACTGAACATTGAGTTCAATCATTTCAGAGCATGACAGCCCCCCATTTTACTTTCATTTTTAGTTGTTTTCTCTTCTCTCTTTTTTCTTTTTTACATTTTTTACAACCTTTTTTTTTTGCATTTATTTCATTTCATCTTAGTTTGTTCAGTTTGCTTACCGACTGTTTTTTTTCATGTTTGCACTTGCTGCTGTTCAATATTCAGTCCGTTAACACCCTATCTGTACTAATGCTTTGTCTTTCAACACACCATTAACATATTGTTTGCCTTTGTACCTTGACCTTTTGGTCAGCTATGTGGCCTTGTCCAATCTACACCTTCTCCTTTGTTATCTCTTGCCCCACCCCCACCTCACTTGCTTATCACCTGTGACATTTTTAATATTTGTCAGTTCCGAAGAAGGGTCACTGACCCGAAACGTTAACTCTGCTTCTCTTTCCACAGATGCTGCCAGACCTGCTGAGAGGTTCCAGCATTTCTTGTTTTTATTTCAGATTTCCAGCATCCGCCGTATTTTGCTTTTATTTTGGTGGTTTGAATCCCCATGTTTTTTTTTTCAGGATGATGTGAGCTGTTAGCATCTGCCCACAGGAAACGATGGTGCACTGGGGACCTGTGTTCAAAACCCACCATGGTAGCTGGTACTGTTTCAGTTTAACAAATTAATACAAAGTTAGCCTCAGTCACAGTGCCATGAAACTGTCATTGAATGTTGTAAAAATCCATCTGGTTCACTAATGTCCTTCAGTGAAGGAAATCTGCTGTCCTTACCAGGTCTAGCATACATATGACTCCAGACCCACAGCAATGTGGTTGACACTTAACTCCCCTCTGAAATTGCCAGCCAAATTACTCACATGTCAAAGGTAATGAGGGATGGGCAATAAAAGAAAAGTTTGAGTCCATTGTAAAATTACATCGAGTGTTCTTGCTGGCTTACCGCTGTTCAAATGAACAAATAACTGATTGCCACCCAGGAGAATTGAGGTTCTAAGATGTTTCCTTTTGTTTTCGTATATGGGATGTGAGCGTCGCTGGCCCATCAATAATTGCTCTTGAGAAGGTGGTGGTGGCGAGCCACCTTCTTGAACTACTGCAGTCCATGTGCAGCCGGTACACCCAGTGTTGTTAGGGAGGGAGTTCCAGAATTGTGACTCAGTGACAGTGAAAGAACGGCGATATAATGCCACGTCAGGATGGTGTGTGCTTTGGTGGGGAACTTGTAGGTAGTGGTGTTCCCCATGCGTCTGATGCCCTTGTCAATCAAGGTGGTAGAGGTGACGGGTTTGGAAGGTGTTGTCAAAAGAGACTGGGCTTTAGGGGTGATTATGAGGAGAAAGCTGGAGACTGCAGGAAGATATGAATGGACAAGTGACATTGTCAGAACAGTGGCAATTGGAATTCAATCCACAGAGGTGTGAGGGAATGAATTTGGGGAAGGCTAATAAGGTGAGGGAATACACAATAAATGGAAGAAGTATAGAGGAACAGTGGGACCTTGGAGTGCAAGTCCACAGATCCCTGACTGTGGCTCTTGTTCTAATACCTCTTGAAATGGGTATGTCTATAATTTGTATATATCATCAGGGAGGATATGATGTCGTCCGTCACGTGACACAGTAGTTGGCATCTGTTAGTTGAACAAGCAAGACGCTCTGGTAAACTCTTTCCAGCGATATTGATATTCTACTCTAATTGTCAAATCAAGAAGTCACAATATAGTTTACCTGTCCTACCTGCGTGATTGATTGGTGACTTTGTGTTTGAAGGATAGAGAAAACACAATGTGGTCACAGCAAATGATTTGTCGAAGATTTGGACTTTTTACGGCACATCGGGAGAGCGTCACATTCAGCTTGGCACTACAGCAGCATTTCGCGAGGGGCGCAGAAGCTGTCGACAGAGCTCCGAGAGGTGAAGCACTATCAGAAGGCAGTACTTCATTGGCAACCGTGAGTAACTGTACTGAGGGGCCAGCGGTTCAGTAGCAAAGGGGTGTTATCAGTTGATTTGGATCGGGCCAATACAAGTTAATTCAAAGGCAAGCTTAAAACAATGGAAAAGGCCAGTGCAGGTCGATTTAAAAGCGGGCTTAAAATGAAATGCTGAAAAAAGCCAACACAGCCATTTGAGGCATCCTGGTGCCGTTCGTGTCAAAACTCTGCTTTGTTGACAATGCCTGAAAAAGTGTGCGAAGGGGAGCAACAGGGCCACAGACCTGCAGTGCCATTGAGTTCAGAAAGAGGTGATGGCAAGTAAAAGTATTGCAGGCAGCCAGATCGGCAGCACATTGAAACCCTCCTGCAGAGGAAAGCAGGAAAGCTTCTTCCTACCTCGGAAAGCAGGGAAAATCCCAGGAATGTCCACAAGATGACGTTTAAATTCCCATCTACCAAGTGGAAAGCCTCGATCCTCTTGCCAAATTCAAACTTTTCAAAGAAATGGTAGAGCTATGGTTCCTTGATTTGGCTGCATCAGAAGCAGATAAACTAGCAGTTCAAATGAAGATAGCTTTGGCAATCGAAGGTCTTCAGAGGCCGAATAGCTGAGGCTTATCGGAAGATGATCAGAAAGATGGTAAGAAAATATAGAGCACTCGAGAAGCAGAAATCCATGTGAAACTCAATTTCAGGAGACATGGGTTGGAATTTCTGTGATATGGACAGCGGTGAAAAGAGAGAATGGAGCAATTTGTCAGTGGCTGTAGGGACAATGGCAAGGATTGAAACCTTTCTGAAATGGACTCATGTGAAAGAATTGCAGAGTTGCGAATGACAATGAAGATTTTCAAAATGCCCTGGTAGAATGTCTTGACATTGAAGTTTTATTGAAAGAGTAGCATAAATAGAAAGGTAACGCTCGCAGGCCAAGAGAGTTTGCGAGCATTAGCCGTGTCCTCAAATACTGACACAGGAGCCAAGGTGGTGGAAGCAAAGGGGCCGCGGAGAAGAAGTGGACTTGTCCCAGCGACAATGTGTCCAGCACAGCAGAATGAGTGTGCCCAAAAGGAACAGGAAGTCAAATGCTGGCAGCGGTGGGATTCAAACCCACGCCTCCGAAAAGACTGAAACCTTAATCCAGCACCTTAGACCGCTCGGCCACGCTACCATGCAGCCAGTGCTGTGGCTGTAAAAGAATTGATTGGTGATTGAAAGGTGCTTTTCTTCAGAATTATCCTGTGAATGGAGGTCTTTGCTTTGGAAGATTGAAGTGAGAGGAATTTGCAAGCACAATGCATTGAAAGTGCAGGCCAAGTGGTTGCATTGTTGAATTGGTAATGCAGGGTTTATGGATAAACGGAGTTTGGAAAAGCAATTTCAATCTAGAAATAAAAGTCAAACTGTGTGCATGTTGGAAATGTGAAATAAAAACAGCAAGTGTTGCTAATACTCAGCATCTGTGGAGAGAGAAACAGAGTGCTGATGAAAGGTCACAGGCATGGTCACAGATCATCAACTCAGCACTTCTGGCTGAACATTGTTGCAAATGCTTCAGCCTTATCTTTCGCACTGATGTGCTGGGCTCCCCCATCATTGGGAATGGGGATATTTGTGGAGCCACCTCCTCCAGTTAGTTGTTTAATTGTCCACCACCATTCATGGCTGGATGTGGCAGGACTGCAGAGCTTAGATCTGATCCGTTGGTTATGGGATCACTTAACTCTGTCTATCACATGCTGCTTACGCAGTTTGGCATGCAAGTAGTCCTGGGTTGTAGCTTCACCAGGTTGACACCTCATTTTGAGGTATGCCTGGTGATGCTCCTGGCATGCCCTCCTGCACTCTTCATTGAACCAGGGTTGGTCTCCTGGCCTGTTGGTAATGGTAGAGTGGGGGATATGCTGGGCCATGAGGTTACAGATTGTGGTTGAGTACAATTCTGCTGCTGCTGATGGCCCACAGCACCTCATGGATGCCCAGTTTTGCATTGCTAGATCCATTCGAAATCTATCCCATTTAGCACGGTGATAGTGCCACACAACACGATGGACGGTATCCTCAATGTGAAGGCGGGACTTAGTCTCCACAAGGACTCTGCGGTGGTCACTCCTACCAATATTGTCATGGACAGATGCATCCGTGGCAGGCAGATTGGTGAGGACGAGGTCGAGCATGTTCTTCCCTCATGTTGGTTCCCCCACCAACTGCCGCAGACCCAGTCTAGCAGCTATGTCCTTTAGGACTCGGCCAGCTCGGTCAGTAGTGGTGCTACCGAGCCACTCTTGGTGATGGACATTGAAGTCCCCCACCCAGAGTACATTTTGTGCCCTTGCCACCTTCAGTGCTTCCTCCAAGTGGTGTTCAATATGGAGGAGTACTGAGTCATCAGCTGAGGGAGGGCAGTAGGTGGTAATCAGTAGGAGGTTACCTTGCCCATATTTGACCTGATACCATGAGACTTCATGAGTCCGGATTCGATGTTGAGGACTCCCAGGGCAACTCCCTCCCTACTGTATACCACTGTGCCACCACCTCTGCTGGGTCTGTCCTGCCGGTGGGACAGGACGTACCCGGGGATGGTGATGGCAGTGTCTGGGACATTGTCTATTAGGTATGATTCTGTGAGTATGACTATGTCAGGCTGTTGCTTGACTAGTCTGTGGGACAGCTCTCCCAACTTTGGTACAAGCCCCCAGATGTTTGTAAGGAGGACTTTGCAGAGTTGACAGGGCTGGGTTTGCCGTTGTCGTTTCCGGTGCCTAGGTCGATGCTGGGTGGTCCTTTGTATTCCGTTTCATTCCTGTGATCTGATGAAAGATCACAGACCTGAAACATTAACACTACAGTTGCATGTCAGCTCAGTTATTAGGAGTGTGGTGTGACTAATGCCAAGGTCAGGTGTTCAATCCCAATGCTTTAAGCAGAATTGCTGCAAGTGCCTTACTTTAGTTTAGAGAAACAGCACTGAAACAGGCCCTTCGGCCCACTGAGTCTGTGCCGACCATCAACCACCCATTTATACTAATCCTACACTAATTCCATATTCCTGCCACATCCCCACCTGTCCTTAAAATAAAAGCAAAATACTGCGGATGCTGGAAATCTGAAACAAAAACAAGAAATGCTGGAATCACTCAGCAGGTCTGGCAGCATCTGTGGAAAGAGAAGCAGAGTTAACGTTTCGGGTCAGTGACCCTTCTTCGGAACTGACCCACCTGTCCCTATATTTCCCTACCACCTACCTATACTCGGGGCAATTTATAATGGCCAATTAACCTATCAACCAGCAGGTCTTTGGCACGTGGGAGGAAACCGGAGCACCCGTAGGAAACCCACGCAGACACAGAGAGAACTTGCAAACTCCACACAGGCCGTACCCAGAATTGAACCCGGGTCACTGGAGCTGTGAGGCTGCGGTGCTAACCACTGCGCCACTGTGCTGCCCAACTTGGGTTCATTAACTGGACTTCTTAATAAAAGATAAATACTGCAGATGCTGGGAATACTCAGCAGGTCTGGCTGCATCTGTGGGGAGAAAAGCAGCGTTAATATTTCTGGTCAGTGATCCTACTTCCTTAATTTTTTTTTGTCTTGTCCAGACAAAAATTAAAGGTGTTTTTTCACCTTCAAAATGGGGACTGCTGAGAGAGATTCTGTAAATGAAGAAGAAATGTAGTCAAGTCAGGGGAGATCTGTAAATGGGGAGAAATGGAGACTGGCCAGGGAGTATCTCTAAAGCATGAAAAATAGCAAAAGGTCAGGGAGTATCTGTAAACGGGAAGCAATAGTGACTGTTTTGGAGGTGCCTGTAAATGATGCAGCCATGGAGTCGAGTCATGGATCATCTATGAGGTAAAAAGATTTGGTGACAGGTCAGGGCTCAGCCATAAAGAAAGTGCTTGTAAAGAATCAGACTTATCTATTTAACACACAGGTTGAAAGTCAACTTAATGATTCTATAGAAACATAGTATCTTCAACAGATCACTCAGATCAGGTTGGAAAACACTGATGCTCGTTTGAATAACCTTTTCCTCAAAGAGAGACAACTCCTCCTGTCCCCCTGGATCAGGGGCTCATTACTGGAAACTATGTAATCTCTTCTGAGACACACACAAATACACTGGAAATACTCAGCAGGTTTGGCAGCATCTGTGGTGACAGAATCTTAGTTAACATTTCAGGTTGATGACCTTTCAGGAGAACAGAAAATGTATTAGGTTTAGAAGAAAAGGGCAGGGGAGAGGGGGGAAGAAGAACAAAAGGGAAGGTCTATGATAGGGCAGAGGGCAGGAGAGATTAAATGACAAAAGGTTTCATAGTACAAAGCCAAGTTTAAAAGAAACAAAAGGTTTTTTGGTGTAGATCACAGGATAGCAGTCGTCTGAACACAAAGCAAAGGGATTAAGAAATAAACAGGGAGTGTGGAGGATGCAAAAATATAGAAATTTAAACCAGAAAAAAATAACAAAAGTAAAGGAAAAGAAATAGGGATAGAGGTGACGATCGATAGAAAAGGACAATGAACAATCCAGAGTAATAATAATGAACTGGGGGAAAGCCAACTTCAATGGGGTAGGAATGGAGCTGGGCCGAATAAACTGGAGTCAAATGTTGGCAGGAACAACAGTAGCTGAACATTGGGCTACCTTCAAAGAAGAGAGAGTTGGGGCACAGCCAAGGAGTGTTTCCTCGAAGGGAAAAGGTAGGTCAAAAAAATTCAGAGCTCCCTGGATGACAAAAGACATTAAAATAAAGAAGGAAAAATGTGCTTATGACAGATGCGAGGGTGAAAATACTATTGAGAACCAGGCTGAATATAGTAGGTCCAGAGGGGAAGTAGAATCATAGAAAACTTAAGGCACCGATAGAGGCCACTTGGCCCATCGTGTCTGTGCCAGCCGAAAAACCATCCACCTATTCTAATCCCACCTTCCAGCATTTGGTCCATAGCCCTGCAACTTGCAGCACTTGAGGTGCAGATCCAGACTCCTTCTGAATGAGTTGAGGGTCTTTGCTTCAACTACCCTTTCAGGCAGTGAGTTCCAGACCATCACCACCCTCTGGGTGAAAAAGTGTTTCCTCATCTCCCCTCTAATTTTTCTACCAATCACTTTAAATCAGTGCCCCCTCATCACTGACGTCTCTGCTAAGGTGAATAGACCCAACACCTCCACTCTATCCAGGCCCCTCAAAATTTTGTACATTTCAATCAGATCTCCCCTCAGCCTTCTCTGTTCCAAGGAGAACAACCCCAGCTTATCCAATCTTTCCTCATAGCTGCATTTTTCCAGTCCTGGCAACATCCTCATAAATCTCCTCTGGACCCTCTCTAGTGCAATTACATACTTTCTGTAATGAGATGACCAGAACTGCACAAATTGTAGCCTAACTAATGATTTACACGGTTTAGCAGAACCTCTCTTTATTCTGTACCTCAGA